>NW_028241512.1:195000-397753 GCF_964263255.1 Lissotriton vulgaris | reverse complement strand
TCTGATCTCCGCCTCTCCCAAGTGGCCTCCCCAGCCCTGGAGGGACGCGTCCGTCACAACTACGTGCTCCGGTTGGGGAAGGGAGAGGGATCTGCCGTTGACCCAATCGCGGTCCGTGAGCCACCACTGCAGCTGTCTCGCAGTGCCGTCCGAGATCAGGACATGGTCGGACAGGTTGCCCTGATGCTGGGCCCACTGAAACTTCAGGTCCCACTGCAGAGCCCGCATCCGCCACCGTGCGTGATGCACCAGAAGGATGCAGGAGGCCATCAGCCCCAGAAGCCGCAGCGTCAACCGGACCGAAACTCAGGATAACATCCAGAAGATCGGAATCAGAGCCTGTATATCCTGAACCCGCTGCTCGGGCGGGTAAACCCGAAACTGCGCCGAGTCGAGAACCACTCCGATGAAAAGGAGCTTCTGAGAGGGGCACAGGTGTGACTTCGGCACATTGATGGAAAATCCCAGCTGGTGCAGGAGATCTGCCGTAGTCTGGGGGTGGCTGACGACTGTTTGGGGCGAGCCCGCCTTCAACAACCAGTCGTCTACGTAGGGGAAGACTGACACCCCTAACCTGCGCAGATGAGCTGCGACCACCGCCATCACCTTCGTGAACACCCGTGGGGCGCTTGTAAGGCCGAAGGGGAGCACAGTAAACTGAAAGTGCTCGTGGCCTACCGTGAACCGCAGGCAACGCCGGTGGGCCGGCAGGACGGGGATGTGGAAATACGCGTCCTGCAAGTCCAACGCTACCATCCAGTCTCCTGGGTCTAGGGCAGCCAAGACCTGAGCCAGTGTCAGCATTTTGAACTCCTCCTTCCAGAGGAAGCCGTTGACGTTCCTCAGATCCAAGATAGGGCGTAGGCCCCCTTTTCCCTTCTTGGGTACCAGGAAGTAGTGGGAGTAGCAACCACGTCCTACTTCTGGCCCAGGAACGCGCTCAATGGCCCCTTTGGACAAGAGGGCCGAAACTTCCTCCTGCAGGAGCCACAAGTGATCCCCCGATACGCGGTGGTGTTGCAGTGGCATGGCTTGAGGGGTCGTCTCGAAGGGGAGGAGTAGCCCCTTCGGACGATCTGCAGCACCCACCTGTCCGAAGTGACAGTGCGCCAGTGAGAGTGGTGATGGCGAACCCTGCCTCCCACTGGCCGAAAAGCACTGACTAGGAGGGTTTAGAGGTGGATGCCGCGGGGGCAGGTGTGGACTGACTCCGCCTGTTTCCGACCGCCTCCACGGCGGTTTCCACGGCCGCCGCCGCACTGGACGACAGTTTGCGGCGAGTGGCTGGCGGCGCGTGTGGAGACGCCCCTTCCTTGGCCACGAAAGGAGCGAAAGGCACCCATTTGCTGGCGCGGGGCCGAGAGGCCCAAGGACTTGGCCGTAGCCCTGGAGTCCTCAAAGCGCTCAAGCGCGTGGTCTGCCTTGTCGCCAAAGAGGTGACGGCCATCGAAAGGCATGTCCATAAGCGTGTTTTGGACGTCTGCCGAAAAATTGGCGGACCTCAGCCAGGCGTGGCGTCGTACCGCCACAGTCGTAGCCATCGCTCTGCCCAGCGAGTCAGTAGTATCCAGCCCACACCTGATTGAATACTTGGCTGCGTTCCGGCCCTCCACAAGGGCTTGGCCGAGTTTGGCCCGTACCTCCAACGGGCACTCTGGCAGCACTTCCGCCACCGTCTCCCACAGAGAGTGGGTGTAGCGGCCCAAGAGGCATGCGGTATTGGAAGACCGCAGTCCCAAACTAAGGGATGAGAAGATCTTCTTGCCATAGTTCTCGTACCTCTTGGATTCCCTGTCCGGCGGGTCGTCGGGAATGCGGTCTGGGAATTAGAGGCCTGGATGACCAGACTCTCGGGGTGGGGTGGAAGGACAGGAAACATGGGTCGCCCGGAGCCGGGCAGTTGCGTCTGGCCACGTTCCTATCTACAGGCGAACCTGTAGCGGGCCTGGACCAGTGCCCAAAAGAACGTCCGTCAAGGCCTCATTAAACGGCAGCAGAGGCTCCATGGAGCATGACTGCGGCTTAAGGACCTCAGTGAGGAGGTTAGTCCTCACGGCCGCAACGGGGAGCTCAATGCCCAAGGCCTTGGCAGCCCTTGTCAACACCACACCATAGGTAGCTCCCTCCTCCGAAGCCACGGTAGGAGGAGAGACAAATCCAGTGTCTGGAGAGGTGTTCAGACCACTGGCCACCCCAAGGTCTCCTGCCCAGTCCATGTTAGACTGGCACTCCCTGGCCAGAGGGTCCTCAGACCCCTCCCAATCCTCCTCATCCCTCATCTCCTGAGATTCAGGGTCGTAATCGTATGAGGTCGGTTCGTAGAAGCTAAAATCTCCAAACGGTGTCGGGATCGGCGCCGATAGGCGTCGTCCCGACGTCGGAACCGAATGAAAGGAGGCATCGGGGACGGCGCCGCCCGAGGACGGCGACGGAGGGGACACCACACGGACCGACGCCGGGGGGGTCGTAAGGTCCACCAGTGACGATCCATCGCCCGAGGAGGGTCCAGCGGCGCCGCAGGGTACAGCGGCCCCGGGCTCGAGGGCACCGGCGGTGTCGGGATCGTGGGGCCCTGCGGCGCCGGGCCCGAAGGAGTCTGTGGGGCCGAAGCACCCGACAGCGTCGAAGCCCCCGACCCACTAGGGCCCCCAGACGGGTTCGCTGGGCCCGGAGGCGCCGCGGAACCCGTCGGAGGAGAAAGGGACCTCATGGCCATGAGGAAACACTCAATCTCCTCCGGCGTCGCGTTCAGCCCAGGGACCGAACGGGGCGCCCGCGACTCTCGAGGAGTCGCGTGGGCGGTGTCACCCGAACCCCCGGCCGCATCGCGCGAGCGTCGGGGGGAGTCAGAAGAGCGATGATGTCTCTTCGCCTTCTTATGCTTCTTACCTGACGACTTGGACCCGGAGGAGTGGTGCCAACTCCCGGAGCTCTGGCGGCTCCGTCCCCGCGACCTGTCCCTTGACCTCCTGTGGGACCGGGACATCACACGGCGCGGGCCCGACTGCCGGAGTTCGAGGCGCCTGCGGGACCGCTCCTGCCTGGCTTTCCTCGAAAGGGCCCGACAGTCGGAGCAGGCCTCGTCGTCATGGTCGATGCCCAAACACGTCAGGCACAGGCGGTGGGGATCCGTGACCGACATGCTACGGTCGCACTCGTCGCAATGCTTGAATCCGAGCATCCCTACAGGCACCGTCGGAGTCGTACAGACTTCGAAATGGATCAAAAGATCACCAAAACTTAGTCAAAAAGTGACTAGGGAACTGCTCTTTCCAGATCTGCGCTGGCTGGCGCGGAAAAAAGAAGAACTGACGTCAGCACGCGGAGGCGGCGTCTAAGTACTCCGACGACGTCATCACGGCGCCCACGACGGACGCAGAGCCGCAGACGACGCCTACCGACGCGCAAGGGTACTGCTACGCAAAAGTTTCCGGATCAAGTCTGACGCCTGGGGTTATTCTAAGGTAAGGAATCTATCACTAACGTGTCTCTTTCAGATATGAAAATTAGAAATTATCCATTTATTACAAGTACCAAGTATTCTATAAAGATATATTAGATTATAGCTCAACCATTTACTTCTAGGAGTAATGATGGGCTTCTTTTTAGTCATTCCCATAGATAGAATATTACAATGGCAAAAAGAGAAGGAAATGTTGATGTCCACTTTTGATTCAATAGTCTCCTTTAGTTCGGTGTTACCTGGTGGAAAAAATAGGTCAATGCCAGGTCGTTGTCATTCAAGAGAACTTCTTCTTCTGTCGTAAACAGCCACTTTCGGACAGTCAAGCAAGTCCCAGGAACAGCAGAGGTATAGTTTTGTACGTAGAGTTTGTGTGGAAACTCATTAGGGGCCAGCTTGCGCACTGCAAGAAAGGGAAAGTTATTTAGACATCACTTGACCAACCTTTTGGTCATACCACAACTATATAATGAAGGAAAAAATTTTACTTGCAGGAGTACCTCTGTGGCTCTAGTCGATTTTTGGCTCCATATTCTCACTATTTAAACCAGTAAACTAGTGCAAAGTGGTTGGAAAATGCATTTAAAACTTTCAAATGTTGATACAAACGTGCAGTTCCCCCGGTGGCCATGGCTCCATCCCGTTCTATACCCAGATTTTGGTTAAAACAATGCAATCAACCGATTAATCTCCAACCCCATCTGTGATGGAGAAGGTCAACAGGGACTGTTGATGTAAAGGAGTCAAGTACTAGAAGCACACAAGTTACTAATGGCAGAACTCTCCTTGAACAAGTGTGGAACTCTCTCACATGGACTTCTAAGGAGAAAAGATTGCCAATAAAAAAGATTCCGACACAATCTCTGTATTGGAGATATACTTAAGATAGAAAACTTCACATCCGGTCTCAATTCTTATGAACATTCCTATGAAATTGGATTATCCTGTAGCACACAAGATGATTTGGAGGGAGTTCATGGATTGGCCTGGGTGGAAGATCCCAGCTCAAATTGCAAATTGTAGTTTTGAAAATTCAAATTTAAGAAAGCCACAAATGTTTAGCAAACAGTAGTTGCTGAGAAAGAATGTGTTATTTTTTGTACCAAAAGGACTACTTGAAAAAATAAAAACAGGGCAAAGACATTTCTTGGTAGGATTTTGAAATGCAACAAAAGCACACATTATCCAGAATAATCTAAGAGAAAGCACAGCTGCACACAATCCTGTAGACTGCATGCCCTCAAGGGGCACTAGGTAAACCGTTTCGGGCATAAGACTAACAGCAAACGTTTGAATCTTACGAGTTAAGGAATCATTTCCTTGTCCAAACTACAACCTCTAAACTCACTTTATATCTTCCCTAGAGAACAAGCTAAAATCCATACTTTTGGTACTGTCCCCCAGGCTAAAAGTAAAACCTTGTTTCTGGACTTTCCTCCTAGGTTAGGGTAAGACATGACAAGTTTGAAACTCTTTTGCTTGAGGTTTGGAACGTCTGGAGGCCGCACAGTGCCACAACAACTGTGTAAATTTACAGGGTTCAGGATGTCCCACACAGCCAAGTATAGTGTACACTCTTGATTAAGACCAAAAGTCTGTATTACTTTTACAGATCCATTGAGACCTCAAATGGACCCTTAAAGCCCATGTTGGCACAACAGAAGGTGTTGAAATGTCTCGATTGACATAGACCGAGTGAATGTCAAGTATTCCCTAGATGTTAAGAGCAACATTCTTAAGGTCAAAGAACCAGAAAAAAGTGCTACAACCAGTTTCAATGCCTGAAAGACTCAGGATATTTCTGTCTTCATTCTCCAAGCTTCCAGAGATTCTTTCTCAATGCCAAGAGCCACCACTGCTTGGTGCTCATCAGGAACATGTAAGATTTAGCTCCAGAAGAAAGTGCAAAAAAAAAAAAAACAGCAGTTTTAGCTGTAGTGCAGAAAACTTCATACTGATCACTCAGCTAATAGAGAGGATCACTGATTAACACTTATGAGGAGAGACAGGTAGCAGCGGTTAACCAGTTCGGGCATCCTGGTGCAGGCAGTGTTTAGTGAATGGTATCCATGATGGGTACTGGATACTGTTTGGCACAGGTGTTCCAGGGTCACAAATACTCTTGCACAAATACTAAACTAAAAAGAATAAGTATGCATGCCCAAATGAAACACAGGAGCACAGAGGCATTTTAAGGCATGGGCAAAGTGGGTTATGGCCCAGGGCCCCAGCCTTTCAGGGGGCCTCTTCATGGACCCGGCTCTGTTTTGCAGAGTCTTGCTCTGAGGACCTTGAATAATTCTTAACCAGATTGCTTATAATATGTTTAACTTTAATTTATTATCATGATGATATGTGAGTGTATTACAGACATTTTGCAGAGAAATGTTGTGTTTAAGTTTAAAGCAAGCAGCTCCTCACCCCGACTGCAGTGGTATCGTAGCGCTTGAAATTGACTGATTGCTGCCTTCCCGCATTGCTGCTAATTTTGAACTTTGATGCTTTTAATCGTAGCGCTTGGATTTTAATGTGATTGCAGCCTCCTCGCATTGCTCCTAATATAGAACTTTGGTGCTCTTATTTACCCGCGCTGCCAAATCGAATTATTTAATTAATTGACTCGAACACGCTCATTTGTGTCTGCTTGCTGCCGCATTGTGCCTTAATTTATTTCATTTCAGTTGAATGTTTGATCGCATAGCGTAGTATTGCCCCAATCCAGTTTGGTTTATTGCCACCAGCCATCTTCACGTGTGTGGGATGGGGGTCACAGATTATTTGCAGTAATATTAGTGAGCTGCTGTTGTGTAACAATATTGAAAACACATCATTATCCATGCATATTTGGTGTAAACACATTTAGAATTTGGACAAGTGTGTCGGTGCACTGTCAGTGACCGGGCATGAAAGAGCTGACATTTGATAATATATACAAAGTTATTCTGATCTGGAGCCACCAAAATAGTTTGACACCTGGCTCCCAAAATCCTTAAGAAGTCCCTGTAGGAGCACATAGGCTTATTTAAAAAGAATGTCAAACTCAGACTGCTTGAATTACGTTTTCTCATTTCCATGCAGACAAAATAAGGGAGTTAAAATGGAGATATACACAAATAACTAGTAGCTGCACACACTTTAGAGGGCCACATCAGGGTTGCTGTCTTTATACAGCTGATTTTCGCAACACGTGGTCCAGGGGGTAACATATGGTTTCGTAACTGCCTAGTCAAGTCTCGGCTAGTGAAAAGAATTACTGTAGTAAACCACTCAATAGGACCACGGTACAAAACAGAATGCAACAATGGCTATGATAGGTTCGCCCTCTGCTGGTCATAGCTGAAAGACTAGACAACTGGGGAGCCGCTCGCAGTCGGTTTTCTGGGACACTGCCTTATCTCGCAAGGATTGAAGTCTGCTGCCTTTGCTGGTGATCGTGCATGGAGTTTTTAGACAGCTTGGAACCGGGACTGCGAGGCCCACCAGGCAGTGCAATATCCATACTGCGCACACCTGCCGCCTCTTCCCGTGTCCCCTCCCCTCTGCTGCTTGTCCTGCCTGCTTGCCTTCACAACACGACTCGCGGCCCCCGCTCCGCGGGAGCCGCTCGCAGTCGGTTTTCTGGGACACTGCCTTATCTCGCAAGGATTGAAGTCTGCTGCCTTTGCTGGTGATCATGCCTGGAGTTTTTAGACAGCTTGGGACCAGGACTGCGATGCCCACCAGGCAGTGAGATATCCATACTGCGCACACCTGACGCCTCTTCCCGTGTCCCATCCCCTCTGCTGCTTGTCCTGCCTGCTTGCCTTCAAAACACGACTCGCGGCCCCCTCTCCGCGGGAGCCGCTCTCAGTCGGTTTTCTGGGACACTGCCTTATCTCGCAAGGATTGAAGTCTGCTGCCTTTGCTGGTGATCGTGCCTGGAGTTTTTAGACAGCTTGGGACCGGGACTGCGAGGCCCACCAGGCAGTGCGATATCCATACTGCGCACACCTGCCGCCTCTTCCCGTGTCTCCTCCCCTTCACCATGTCTCCAGTATTTTAGGCGGCCCTACAGCGCGTCAGCGGGACGCGTGTGCGGGACGAAGCACAGACAAAGGGCGGACAGTCTGAGACAGTCCGAGACTGACCGTGCCTGGACTAGGCCAGGATTCTCATCCGACGCTTTTGTTGCCTCCTCGCGGCACTGTGACCGTAAGACTTTTTGTTGTCGAAACCCCTGCGTATTGCTGGTGGTGTGTTCCATTGCTAATTGTTATTCTTGGCGCTATCTGAGCTTCTTGTACAACTGTGGTATCAACTTATTGTGTGTAATATGTCTAAACAGAAGTCTTCTTCTGCTACTAATACAATAGATAACTACCTAGTGCAGGTAGTTAGTAAAATTAATGACTAGACAACTGCGAAAATCTGAAGTTGTGTAACTGAAGTTTGGGAAGTCTGTTGAAAACTCAATCCAACAAACCAACCCACCAGTCAAGTACTTGCGAGGCAGACCACTTTAAGGTTCGAATAAAGATCTGGTTATTTACTCCCAGGGTGGAGAAAAAGTGTATGACAGCACCAGAGAACCCACTTTCAAACCAGTCCTGTCCCTTCAGATTTGCTCAGTGTACCTCCTGACAAGGAAAACATTCGACTAATGCTGCCCGGAAGTAGTCCTACTAAGAGAGTCACACCCAAAAATACTTTACACGGGAAGAGTTTAGGGGAGATTGTTCAAGAGGCTCTGGTGACTCTGGGAAGGGTGACTCCACCTGAAAGCAGTGACAAAGGAATAGAGCAATCTTGAGAACCAATCACGGTTTTCTGCTTAAAGTGGTTTTCAAATTTTTAGGTCTCGTCCAGCGTTGCAGCGTGCATGCGCTGCTCGCTCTGCGAGGGCTTCTTGTGATCGATTTCCTTTTAGAAGTGGAGTGTAGGCTTGGCCCCTTTTCATTGGCTTGCGCCATCCTCCATGCTAAACGCTGGTTGCCCATTGTAAAGGAGGCTTTTTAGTCCCTCGTTACCGCTTTGTCTCCTTTTGGTCCCGCACACCCGGACTGGATCTTTTACTCGCGGAGTGACACTGTCTTATTAGCGGCTAAGCACTTTTTTCTTGTATTAGCGCATTTATCTTCAAGAATAGCTGCTGCGCCTTTTATTTCTCTGGCACGGCTTGTTCTATATGAAGACGTGAACGCTGGGGACGATTGTACTTCACGACTCGTCCAACCGCTGCCACAGAATTGATGCGTCTTCAGTTTTTCCCCGTCAATCATGTTAGACGAACTCCTTAAACTGCCTAAAGACATGGGCGGAAGAAGTAATTAGCGGCTCGGTGCCTTAAATCCATTCACTGGGAAATTGAAGCACCAACCCATTGCAGAATACCTGCCAACATCTGCAAGAGGTGCATGCAGCCAGCAACTGTGACAGCGCATGAGGCCAGGCATGGTGTGTGCCAGCTAGTAAACAAAAGGGAAACTGCACGTGCAATTGATAAACATGCTCCTTGCGCTTGCAGGGAGGTTTACAAAAACTTCATAACAACACTTTCACCTTTCTTTTACGGTTTGTGTTCCGGTTCTATCCTGATGCTCGGGAGCCGATGCTTTCCGGGGCTCTCCCAAAATCCCTAAATACTTGTGTTCTGAAGTGCTGCATCTTCACTTCCTTATTTGGTCGCTGGCGTTTTTCTTTGCCTAGTTTCAGAGTTTTGGTGAAGCTGCCCTTGCGGCAGCACCTCTCCTCTCTGCCATCTGCCTCAGCATCCTTCCCCCCCCACTCCACACATCCAGGCGGTGACATGGGGTCACTGACTCAGCCTCCTCTGAAGCCCTTAGCCAATCGCGCAGAGCTCTATGCCCATGTATGGAGCACCCGCCCTGGATAGGAAACGAGGGCACCAGGGCGCTGTACAGAAATCTTCCCTTCCTCTACTGCGGCAGTGTCTGGGCACAACAGCTTATCTCCTCCACCACCGTGTCCCAGTAAGAGGACAAACCAAGGCCAGGCGGAAGGCTCCCCGGAGTCACTGATCAAGTTACTGTTTGTTATATGGTATTCTGTGTTGTGGTAGGTCACGAGATGGGCTGGTACATTCCATTAGGGTAATTTAAGGTACGGTATATTTGGTTAAAGTGTGGTGTGTTACGATATTATATGGTATTTATTTTATTTTATTTTTATTTTATTTATTTTGAAAGTTTTATATAGCGCGAACAAGATCTTTGCAGATATCAGAGCGCTTTACAAAAAAGGGGTACGAACAGGAGAGTGAATAACAGGCCATTGGGCATAGCGTAGTTGTAGGTAATAAGTGGGGTGGGGTATGTACATGAGGGAGCATAGTCAAACAGGTACGTCAATACAGGCACGTCAATAATGCTAATAGTACAAATAAGTGAGAGCATAGACAATCAGGTAAGTCGATAATACAAGTAATACAAATAAGCAAAAGGATCGAACAAGTAGTACAGGTCGGTGCAGAGTCTTTAAAGAGTCCAAAATAATAGAAAGTGTATTTAGCCATGAGGATAGCTTTTACTTCTTTTTAAAAAGTGTAGTGGAGGAGATGAGCCTGGTTTCAGGAGGGAGTGAGTTCCAGATCCTGGTTGCCATTCCTGAGAAGGAGCGTTAAAGTTTTTTCCTTCCGGAATCTTCGAGGCTTCAGCAGAAGATTATTTGTGCCTCTAGTGTTTCTAGAGCCGCCAGAAATTGTCAGTTTCTGAGTGAGGTAGCCGGGTGAGCTCAGGTGTACAGCCTTGTGCGTCATGCAGGCGATTTTCAGATGTATTCTGGCTTCAAAAGGTAGCCAGTTCAGGGATTTCAAGTCAGGGGAAATATGGGAGTGTTTTTTTGACCCAGTGATGAGTCTCGCTGCAGCGTTTAGAGAAGCTCTTAGGGGTGCGGTAGTAGTTAGGGGGAGTCCGCAGAGGGCGATGCTGCCATATTCTATTCAAGGGATGACTAGTGCTTGTACTGCACTTTGGAAGTCTTTGGCTGGGAGGAAGGGTTTAAGTTTCCTCAGGGTATTGATTTGGTAGTTCGCTCCCTTAGTTACCTTGCTGATATGTTGCTGCATGTTGAGATTGGTGCCAAGTGTTATGCCTAAAGATTTTGCTGAGTCCACGATGGTGTGTTGGACATTGAGTGCAGTTAGGTGTTTAAGCCAAATTTGAGTGGTAGAGATCTTCGCGGGAGGTGAGATCAGAAGGAACTCGGTTTTCAGAGCATTGAGTTTGAGATGATTATCGGCAAGCCAGGATTGGGTGCTTCTGATCGTTGAGTTCAGGAGCAAAATGTCTTTGGGGGATTGTAATTTGAGATATAGTTGGGTGTCAGCCGCGTACATGTGAAAGTGTACATTAGATGCTTGTAACAAGGTGGTGAGAGGTTCCATAACTAGGTTGAACAAAGTTGGGGATAGGGAGGATCCTTGGGGGACGCCTAACGATACAGGTATTGGCAAGGACATCATGTTGCTGCTCTTGAATTTCTGCGACCTGTAGAAAGGAAGTGAACCACTTGAGAACAGTACCAGATAGACCCATTCTTGTGTTTAATAGTTCGAGTAAATTCTCACGTTTAACGGTGTCGAATGCTGAAGAGAGATCAAGAAGGATGAGGAGGCAGGTATCGTTTTGATCTAGGACTTGAAGGGCGTCGTCAATTATGTGAGTCATAGCAGTTTCTGTACTGTGTCCTGCTCGGAAGCCTGATTGATGAGGGTTGAGTAGATCAAACTGATCAATGTGTTTAGTCAATTGTAGTTGTGCTCATTTTTCCAACAGTTTGGTGAGAGTGGGAATATTGGTAATGGGACGGTAATTGTTTAGATCAGAGGGGTCGGCTGTAGGTTTCTTTAGTAAAGGTGTGACTTGTCCAACTTTGAGGGAGTCAGGGATGGTTCCTTGTTGAAGTGAGCTGTTGATAATTTTAGTCCAGAGTGGGAGGAGCAAAGGGGTAAAGTCTTTTACAGCGTTAGCAGGAAGGGGGTCCGTGAGGTGATTGGATGGTTTCAAGGTGCTGAGCAGTCTGCCAATTTCTTCTTCAGAGTAGGTGCCAAAGGATGACCATGTAGCATTGTTTTTTCGATCAGTGGGTGCTATGCAGTGGGGTTTGGAGTAGAGGCTTGCGTCAATGAGGAGATTGCTCTTTATGTTGTCAGTTTTTTGGATAAAGAAAGCTGAGAAGTCTTCACAGGAGGGTGCTTTGCGCATAGTGCTGAGTGGTTGGGGTTGTTCCTTGGATTGTGTTCCGATTAGCTCAAACAGTTTTCTCGGACGGTTTTTTGCTTGGTCGTGCTGGAGGCTGAAGAAATCTGATTTTGAGAGTTTTATTTTCCTGAAGTAGGTGTTTCTCTTTTTCTTCAGTGTTTTTAGGTGCAGTGCAGAGGGAGCTGATCTCCAGGTGCGCTCTGCCATTCGCATGGCTCGTCTATCCTCATTGAGACTCCAGTCGTACCATGGATTGGAGATTTTAGTGGAGGCTCTTTTTAGCTGCATAGGTGCAGCCTCATTAATTATTGAGGTCATAGCGTTGAGATAGTGGTCAGTCAAGGATTGAACGTCCGTAGCGCCGGTAGGGGGGAAGTAGGAGACTGCAGTTGTTAGGGGGTAAAGAGTTTGGGTTGAGTTTTTTCAGGTCTCTTTTCCAGACTTTGGGCTTGGAGGATTGAACCGGGTTGAATTTAACTTTTTCATTGATGAAGAATGTGACAATATGATCTGACCAGTCACAGGGTTGGAGAGACTCGAGTTGGATAGATGGAGATGATAAGGTCGAGGATAGAGCCTTTCTCGTGGGTCGGGCTGTTGCATATTTGGGTGAGGTCAAGGGCATTGAGGAAATTTTTAAGACTATTTACCAGCGCGTCATTGTGATCGTTCCAGTGGAGGTTGAAGTCACCAAGGTATATTTGGGTGAGCTGCCGTCCGGAATTGGTTGAGATCATATCCATGATTTGTGGGGAGAAGGTGAGGTTGTCCCCGGGTGGGTGGTAAATGCTGTGAAGAGAGCATATCGGTTTGCCCTCGCTGATAATATCGAGGCAGATGTATTCACAGGAAGTTGGGGAGGGTAAGGAGGGGGAGGTGACTTTCAGAACAGAGGTGTTGTTCCTGTAAATGCAAGCGATTCCACCACCTATTTTGCCGGACCTGTCAAGTCTACTGATGTGGTAGTTGGGAGGAACCAGAATGTCCATTGTAGGGGTAGAAGATTCAGTTAGCCAGGTTTCAGTCATGATGATTAGGTCAAGGTCCAGTGTTCAGATGAGATCAGCGATGGCGGAGGAGTGTCTAGAGGCCGATCTGCAGTTGAGGAGAGTGCATTTGAGACGGGGTGTGTCGAGGGTGGTAGAGGGTTCTAGAGAGAGGGGGACTTTTCTAAGGTTATTAGGGATGGAGATTCTGTTGTTTAGTGTGGGGGTCTAAGGGGATTTGAGTGTATCGTGGGAATGGCGAGGTGTGTGGTGGATGTGTGGTTTAGGGGAGCTGGGTCGTAGGAGCGGAGGAGGGCGAGTGTGTTGAGGTCCGAAAGAGGGTTGCAGGGGCGACGGGGGCGGTTGTTGCGATTGCGAACAGGGATTGAAGTACAGTGTGGGGAGTGTTGAGTGAGCGAGTCATCCGGAAGGGTGGGGGACATGTTGGGAGGGGAGGTGGTGGTGGGTGAGGGGTGTCTGGGGTGTGTGAAGAGTAGTTCTTTGATGATGTGAATGTCTTCTTTGACCTGGAGGAGGGGGGCCATAATCTTGTCCAGCGTGGGATAGGTGGTGGGGATGGAAATCAGGGGTGAGTGACTGACCAGGGAATTAGCGTGCGGGTGGGGGGATGGGCTGGTGTTCATGCAGGGCTCCGTGGCGTCAGTGTACGGGTTGGTGTTAGGGAGGAGAGAGGGTTTGGGAGGGAGGGGTGTGGATGAAGTAGGGATGAGGTTGGTGGTATAGGTGAGGGCATTGGTGGTAGGCGGAGAGAGCAGGGTGGAGGATGAGTGTATGATAGTGGTGGGGGTGTAGGTAAGGTAATGGGGGCTGAGAGTGGGGGGGGGGAATGGGATTGGAGATGGTCCTGTTGTGGGGAGGGGGAGTTAAATTAAGAAAGGTGGTGTGTTCTGCATGATTAGTTAGAGGGTGGTAGTAGGGAATGGGGAGGGACAAAGGGTGGTATTTGTTGTTGTGCGTGTCGTTCTGGTGCTGAACTAGGTTAGACGGGTTGTGGGTGGGAGCTGTGATGTCAGGGGTGAAAGGAAGGGGAGTGGTATGAGTGGAGGTCCGAGGGTTGGTAGGGGGGTGGGGGTGCGGATGGTGTATGAGGGGGAGAGATCTGTGTCTGTGATTGAGGAGTGTGTGGTAGCTACAGCAGGTGGGTGATTGACTAGGGTGCTGGGGGTAGAGGTGAGGTGCGTGTCGTTCTGGTGCTGAACTAGGTTAGAAGGGTTGTGGGTGGGAGCTGTGAAGTCAGGGGTGGTAGGACTGGAGGTGATATGAGTGGAGGTCCGAGAATTGGAGAGGTGCTCTTTGAAAGTGGGGAACAAGTTGTCTAGTAGTTCCAGGTTCCTGTCTGTGGATTGAATTAGGACAATCCCGTTATTGTAGATAGTAATGGTGGCTCTGCCTGGGAAGAGTTGGGATGGTGTGATGGAGAGTGTTAGGCCATGAGCGGATTTCCTGGTGGTGGAGACGGTGAGTAAGGTGAGGAACGCTTTTCTCCATTGAGCTCTGCATATGGTGTGGAAGATGATATCGGTGTTCAAGGATCCATTGACCGGTGAGAAGTAGGTGTCGGCAAAGGGGGTATCAGGGTGGGACCTGAGGAAGTTGTGTTTAAAGCGTTTAGCGGCTTTTTTGGGGAGTACGGGTGGGTAGTTGATTTTATATGTGTGCTTGCCAACGGGATCCATGTAGGGATGGCGGTATAGGTAGGTGCGGGAGGGTGAACAATAATGATATACAGGAATAAAATACAAATGCAAACAATAAGTTACATGGATCAAAAGTGACACTAGTGAGCAACCAAAATATATGAGGTAGCAATCGGTGCATTACAGGAGAAAAAAAGTGAAATGGTTGCAGGTTACAAAAATGTACAAAATACAAGTGGAAGTATAATACTGATGATATACGGGAACAAAATACCAATGCAAACAGTACAGGGGAAAAAAGTGAAATGGGTGCAGGTTACAAAAATGTACAAAATACAAGTAGAGGTATAATACTGATGATATACAGGAACAGAATACAAATGCAAACAGTAAGTTACATGGATTAAAAGTGAGACTAGTGAGCAACCAAAGTATATGAGGTAGCAATCGGTGCATTCCAGTAGAAAAAAGTGAAATGGGTGCAGGTTACAAAAATGTACAAAATACAAGTAGAAGTATAGTACTGCACTAAAAGGCAGACACTCTGTCACAAGAAGGTGTAGATACAGAGCTATGTAAAGTGCGCGGTAGTTGAGATTAGTCTTAAATGGCAAGTTCTTAGGGTATGAGCAAATAGTGAAAATGACTAGTCCAAGATGGCAGCCAAAGTGAGAGACTAGTCTAAAATGGCCACCAAATAGGGGGATAGAGACATTAGTCCTCTGTTAGTTGTTGTTGCCTTGAGAGCAGGGAAGGGCAGTTTCACTTTCTATTCGAGCTAGCCCAGTTTCTAGCTTGCTGGGAGTGAGTCTTATCTCTATTTTGGTGATCTTATGTGGAGTTGTTGAGGAGCCTTGTGGGCATCTGGAGGTACAGGAGGGGATTTATTGCTTCAGTTTATGACCCCAGCCATTTTGAACAAAGGAGGTTTAGAATGTGAACAAGCGAGTGGGGTGAAGTAAATACCTTTTTGAGATTTCTGCTCAGTAGATACGCTGATGTTGACATCAGAGTTTTGCAGACATCGAGGGTCTAGCCAGAATGTGCACAGCTGCGGTGTGTATCGACTTCTGGCAAGTTGAAGGCTAGTCTTCGTGCACGTCTGGAGAGCCTCGATCTTTGCCAGAGCTTGCAGGTCTGCTCCCAGGGTCTCGGTAGCAGCAGGGGAGACCACAGGGAGTCCCAGCCGCAGGGGGAAGAAAAGAGGGATAGGAAGGAAGCCTTGGATGGAAGCCTTGCGGTCTGAGTGATTGGGCAGATTCGCGCCGTCTGGGTCTGGGGCTTCTCGCGGCAGCGGGCCGCAGCAGGCAGATCCTCATCAAGTCATAGGATTGTAGCAGCGGGCAGCCGTGAGCCATGATGAAGGCGCCTCGATAGGCGATGTCGCGTGTTTCCCGTTTGCCTCGGGGCTCCACTCTGGCAGTTCCCCTGGGCAGCGGCGCATCACTCCTGGTCGGATCCAACTCCCGTAGTCCAGTGCAGATGGGGGCAACTGCAGTCGGTGACTGCAGGCGGACAGGACATTCCGCACTTCCGCAGGCGCTGTGCTCCAGTCGTCCGTCCAGAGCCCGACGATATCTCTCCGGTGAATGCCACAGGAGTCCGGGCCAGAAATCCGACCCTCGGAGCCCGGTTCCGGTGGCGGTATTTACAGACGTGCCGGACGCCTCCGATGGCCAGAACAGCTACCTCGCAGGCCCTCACAGTGGGCACCCGTCATCCATCAAGCGCTGCTAGGTCACAGCGGGTTCCAGGCAACAAAGAATCCGTCCCGGGCTCCGCCGATGGCCAGGGGCAGCCCGGGGTCTGGACAAGGAGGGGTCCTCTCCTGAGACAGTCCCAGCCTCCGGGGGGGCGAGCAGGGACCCCCTAGAATATGTTGGTACTGTATGTATTTTGTGTAATGTTATGGAGTTGGATCATATTTTATTGTACCGGTTTGTCATTGTATGTGGTGAGTATGGACGTTATATCATGGTACAGCATAGTAAGACAGGTTCTGGTATATTATGGTACTGCCTGGTATTTTATGTTATTATGCAGTATGTTATGATACGGCATTGTATGTTATATTAAGTACCGTTATGGTTTGATATGGTATGCTATGGTAGAGTTAGGTACTTTATGGTTCACTATGTTGTGGAATACTATTGTGTGTTATGGTATTATATGTTGTGTTCTGTCACAACCATATGTGGTTTGTGTGCCCTACCAGGTGCATGGATTCTTGGCTGTCTAATATTTTAAGCGAGAGATATGCTGCTACCTCCGACCCGAGTGATGGATGGAATTTGACAGGAGCTTCGGAGACCACACATGCCCCTCTTCGCCTGGAGGGAGTGAGCGGCCTGCCAGGGGAATAAAGGAAGCGAGGCCTGCCATGGGAATGAAGGAAGAGAGTCCTGGCAGAGCACGTGCAACAGCTCGTGTTTAGACCTTACAGGCGTGTGGGCACAAGATGGTCCAGGGCCTGCAGGTAGCTGTCAAGCCGCATCGGATCTGGCTTCAAGAACAGCTCTAAGGTGCGCACTGCTTGCTATTTCAGTCCAGGGCTATGGTGACTGTTTAATGAAGTACTCTTGGACAGTAAAGGGAAACTTTGAATTTTTCATGTGTGCTCTTTTCCTGTTGTGGCTCCTGTCCTCGAGGGCAGCAACGGGATATGAAAGCATACATGTGTCATGAGCTCGCAGCTGGCCCTTCTATGTTTGTGTCATGCTTTCTGTACAGAGGTATGACTGCACGGCCCCAGTGAAAGAAGGCTTTTGATTGGAAGTGAATTAGTTTAACATGCTTATGGGTGGAATACATTAGAGCGCATGCGTTTGGTACTATGTACCAGTTGGTTGTAGCAGTAACCTGGGAAGCATACCACCCCAACCGAGCCCATGTGGCCCAGTGTTCATGTACCTGGAGTTACCAGATGGTGCAAATACCCCATTGAGCTCAACTGGCTTCACCCCCCAACACCCCCCGTCCTGTGTGTCAGCCCGGGCTGAGACAGCTTCCCGGGCACACACACACAACAGCGTTTGAGCTGCCAGCCACACCAGAGTACTTCACAGGTCTTTAAAAGACCATTCACTTGTTAACGAGGCTTCGTTGTTTTTTTCACCCCTTCTTAGAGCCCCTGCATCTCCCCTCTGCCTATAGCTGGAAGAATTAACCCCCCCCCGAACCAATAAAGAACTCTATGAAAAATAACTATTTTTGAAACACTGCACAGCTCTACAAGTAAATCTAAAACCAGGAACTTCACTATACACTACATACACTCCATAACACATGGATAAATGACCTTGTCATTTACAATGCCATTTACAACGCCAATAGCTCTAACTTAAGCAAAATTGCAAGACCCGTTGCATTTCCAGTGCTTGTTTATATTAGCTAGGCTATAGAGTAGTCCATTTTCTTTCCACACCCAGAGACCTGGGTGGAAAGAGTACTGCACACCTTAGATGTTAAGAGTGTTAATGTTTTCACTCATTAAATAAGACCAAGTTACTCTTAGTGGCATTTGAAAAAGGAAAATAAAAATCTATTTCAAAGTCAGGGCTCACAAGGGCGATAGTAATATGCATTTAAATATGCTAAATGAAACATTCTCACTACATTCTGTGCCAAGGTCACATTCCACAGGGAAAAAGGGAGTTACAAGGGCTTTCTTGTGTAATATACCACTAGTATGTAAGGGTGCTACTTGGTGAACACACATTCCTTAGGCATTACTGGCAGGATATTCAAGACCGGAAAGAGGCTCAGGCTAGCCTAACTGAGCAACTCAAGACAGCTGTCTGAAGTAAAGTCCTATCTGCTCACTAGCCATCGCTTGAGGGCGAGAGGACTCCTTTAAAGTGCACGCAAAGCATGCGATTTACACCAACACGTTACAAATGGAAAAGGTTGCTATCCTGTTACTTTCCTGTAGGAGTAGTTTTGCAGCTTGAAGAATTTTCTGGATTCACATGCTGTGCATCATTCCGCCATCTAGTGGTTGGGTCCGGAATTCTCTTTTTTCTCGTTTAGTCGCGGTCGACCACCATTTGGCACCAGGTACGTCCCCTGTGTGACGTCAGATGGGATCCTGGAGGTAGTCGTGCATGGTGGCTATCTTCAGATTTTTTTTCTGTTTTTCTTATGTTTTGTAATCCTTGAGGTGGTTTTGATAAATACTGATGTAGTCCTGAACTTTCCCACTGGTTTGTTTTCCTTATAGGGGAGGCCGGGTAGGTCGCATGTGAATCCAGACAATTCTACTAGCTGCAAAACTACTCCTACTGGTAAGTAACCATTTCGTTTTGCAGCGTGAATCCTTTTCTGGATTCACATGCTGTGCATCAGATTACGTAGCGGTTTGTCACGTGTTTGGGAGGCTGTGGTGAATGGAAGACTTTGCAAACAGGTGTTGAAACACTTTGTCCAATTTGAGCTTCCTTATTCATTTTTATGTCCACACAATAATGCTTCGTTAAAGTGTGTGGTGATGCCCATATTGCTACTGCGCAAATGGAATCAATGGGTACATTGGCCATAAATACCAGCGTTGCTTCTTTCTTTCTAATTGAGTGAGCTGTTGGTTGCCTTGTTAGTTCCTTTTTGGCATTGCCATAACATAATTGGATAGCTTGTACTATACATCTTGCAATAGTTGCTTTTGTGACAGCTGATCCTGTGTTGGTATGTGTGTAAGCAGCAAACAATTGCTTTGTTTTCCTGATTGTTTCGGTTTTCTGCAAATATTGCAGTAAAGTTCTCCTTACATCCAGGGTATAGAGGTTTCTGTCTGCTTTCGTTTTTGGGTTTTGGAAGAAAACTGGCAAGAGAATGTTTTGATTTAAGTGATTCTAAGATACCACTTTTGGCAAAAATTGTGGGTTTGTCTTTAAGATTACTTTATCCTTGTGGATTTGTAAGTAGGATGCTTGTATCATTAATGCTTGCAGGTCACTTACTCTCTGTAGTGATGTTATCGCAATGAGAAAGGCTGTCTTTCGAGTAATATGTTTGAGGTTCGCTGCATGCATGGGCTCAAAGGGTCTTGTCATCAGTTGAGAAAGTACTGCATTTAAGCTCCAAGTTGGTACAGGAGCAGTTCTTGGTGGAGCTATTCTTTTTGCTCCTTCTAAGAATCTTTTGATGACTGTTCTTGTAAAAAAAAAAACGTTTGAATGATTTTCCTCTTGTGTATACCACTATGGCAGCAAGGTGCACTTTAAGGCTGGAAAAGTTGATGTTGCTGTCCAAGAGGTAAGTAAGATGTGTAATAACTGTTTGTGTATTGATTGAACTAGTGTTGTTGTTAGCGGTGCACTATGTGGTATATCGCTTCCATTTTGCTGTATAATATTTTCTTGCTGACTGTTTTCTTGCTTCTTTTAGAATTTCCATGGTTCTCAAAAGGTAGATTGAGATGCCCAAATTCTATTATTTCAGGCGCCAGGCTGCTAGTTGTAGCGTTGCTGGTTCCAGATAAGAAAATCTGGCCCTGTTGCATTGTCAGCAGGTCTTTTTCTGCTTTTATCCTGACCATTTCTCCTTTGGATAGTTCTAGGAGAGTTGAGTACCATGTTTGCCTTGGCCAATGAGGAGCAATAAGAATCATATTTGTTCCTGGCTCCTTTGCTTTTTGTAGCATCTTTGTATCGGGGGAATTGGTGGAAAATCGTAAACCAATGGCTTTGATCAATTTAGCGAAAGCGCATTTCCCTTTGACAGGTGGTGTGGAAACCGCGAGACAAAACATTGGCACTTCTTGTTCTGAATTGCAGCAAACCGGTCCAACACTGGTGTTCCCCCCGATGTTGAATAGATACAGTACGGTTGTCTGTTTCAACTCCCATTCGTGGGAACAGTTGTCTTGTCTGCTCAGTTGGTCTGCTGGGATGTAGTCTACCCCTGGTAGATGTACTGTCTGTAGATAGATCCTTTGGGGTATTGCCCAATGCCAGATTTACGGTGCAAGGTTGATCAGGGGAAAGGACCTTGTTCCACCGGGTTTGTTCAAGTACAACAATGAGATGTATTGTCTGTTTGCATGAAGACGGTTTCCCCATAATATGTTTCTGGAATGCCTTGAGTGGCAGACAAACTGTTTTCATCTCCAAAAAATGTATGTGTTTCGTGGAGTCCTGTTCACTCCGTTGACCATGAACTTTAGCTTGTTGAGATGTGCCTCCCAAACTTTGAGGGCTGCATCTGTGGTGACTGTCACAGATGGAGTTGGGTAACTGAAAGGTCTCCCCTGAGCTAGGTTGTTGGATACCCACCATTGTATCTCTGCTTGCACCCTTTGTGTAACAACCACTAGATCCTCCCAACTTCCTGTGGCCAGCTATTGGTGAGCCATTCTTGAAATGGGCGCATGTTTAGGCGAACGTGAGGGATGAGGGGGATACATGATGCAATCATGCCCATTAGTTTAAATACCTTCTTCAACATCAGAGACTGACCCCTCTGGTAAAGGGCTCTTTCGTGACTGATAGCTTGCATTCTGGCTTGTGTGGGATCAGCCTTTGCGTTTGCTGTGTTCAGTGTTGCTCAAAGGAATTGTTTTTTTAACAGGATTGTGACATGCTTGTTTCATGCGTCCCCTTATTAGCCAGTCTTCTAAGTAGGGATAGACGTGGATTTTCTCTCTTCTTAGGTGTGCCGCCACTGCGGCTAAACACTTTGTGAACACCCGTGGAGCAGATTTTATGCCGAACGGGAGTACCTTGAATTGGAAGTGTTACGTTGTGCAGAAATCTTAGGTACTTTCTGTGCCTTTTGTTCATAGGGATATGTAAGTAGGCGTCCCTGAGGTCTATTGTTGCCAAATAATCCCTTTCTGAATCTGTGGGATTATTTCTTGAAGGGTACACATCTTGAATTGTTGTGTTAGTATGAACTTGTTCATGAATCTTAAATCCATGATTGGCCTAAGAGTCTGGTCTTGTTTGGGTACTCGCCTTCTCTGACCTCATGCTGGGTCTCAATTGTACCCAACATATACACACACCCACGGACATAAAAGGCCATATTCTGGACCAGGTATGGACTTCCTCTCTAGTTATTTCCACTCCCCTTGTCCTTCCCTGCTCCTGGTCAGACCATCTACTCATCACCTTTTCCCTTGCTAAGCCTCCCCCGGCCAACATTACCCGAGAATCAAACTTTCTGGCACGCAATTGGAATAAGGCTGATCTTAATAAATTCACCTCCCTCCTGAGCTCATCAGCCCCCTCCATCACAGAACCCACCACCTCCATTGACTCTCAATCGGACCACCTTACCCAATGGCTTGTCTCTGCCGCTGACTCGGTGGCACCTTTAAAACCTGTTAAAACGCGGCGCAGTCACGACGCCCATAGGTGGTTCACCGAGGAACTTAAGGCACTGAAACTTAGTCTCCGTCAGGCCGAAAGACGCTGGCGTCGAGGATATACCCCTGAGACAAAGGCTGTTTTCTCTTCTCAGATGAGGGAATACAAATCTGCTATAGCCCGGGCTAAATCTAGCTATTTCTCCAATAAGATTCTGAATTCCACCAATAAATCTAAGGATATCTTTTCAATTGTCGAGGAACTGTCCAATCCGGCTAGAGTTACCATCGCCCCGCTCCCCTCCCAGCCTCTTTGTGATTCCTTGAATCAGTTTTTTGTGGATAAAATTGCTAAAATCAAAACCAGCATCTCCGCTCATGTCTCACCTGTCTCTCCCCCCGCCAGCACTTCCTCTCATCATATCTCCCACACCCTCTCCCAGTTTCCCCTCATCTCAACAGAGAATTTTCTCCCCCTCTTGCTTAAAGTCTCTTCAGGCTCCCCTAGCGATTGTTGCCCCCCCTCTGCCCTGCGAGAAGCTTTCACTTCCTGCCCGGACCCCCCTTTGGCCCTTTTAAACAACTCTCTAACCTTAGGGGTGGTTCCGGCCTCCTTCAAACGGGCAGAGGTGGTCGCCATCTTGAAAAAACCCACGGCTGATCCTTCCACCATGAGCAACTACCGCCCTATCTCCCTCCTCCCCTTCCTCAGCAAAGTCCTGGAGTCCCACGTCACTCAGACCCTTACTTCTTTTATAGAGGACTCTGGTGTTTTGGACCCCCAGCAGGCTGGGTTCAGACCTGCGCATTCCACAGAAGCAGTCATCCTCTCTGTGATGGACGAACTACGCAGGGGCGCCGACTCCAACACCTGCCAGGCCCTGGTTCTTCTGGACTTGTCGGCCGCCTTTGACACGGTCGACCATGACATTTTGGTCGACCGTGTCGGAGAGGCTGGCATCCAGGGTACTGCTCTGGACTGGGTGCGTTCTTTCCTGACCCATCGCCATCAAGCTGTCAGGCTGTCCCAGTTTTCCGCCCCTCAAGTCGAACTGACCTGTGGTGTCCCGCAGGGTTCCTCCTTATCCCCTCTCCTTTTTAATTTGTACCTGGCCCCGTTAATCCGTTCCCTCCGTCGATTCAATGTCTCCGCGTTCAACTACGCGGACGACATCCAACTGGTTTTCACCATTGATTCCAGTGACCAATCCATCTCCACTTTTCAAAACACCCTCTGCTTCATCAGTGATTGGATGGGCACAAACCATCTGAAACTCAACCCGACAAGACTGAGCTGGTCCTTGTCGGGGGGCCCTCCAATCCCTGGCACTCTTCCTTTTGGCCTGCCAGTCTTGGCAACCCCCCTTGCCCCGTCAACTCAGCAAAAAGTCTGGGAGTTGTCATAAGCAACAATCTATCTATGACACCCCAGATCAGCGCTGTAGTTTCCTCTAGCCATTTCCAGCTCAGGAAAATACGCAAAATCTCCCGGCTTCTGACCACCGATGCCCTTATCTTGGCCCTGCTTGCGTTAGTCATGTCTAGGCTTGACTACGCAAATGCACTATATGTAGGCATTCCTGCATACCAACTCAGGAGACTCCAGCTGATCCAAAATCAAGCTGCTCACTTGATTTACCATCAACCTAGGGATCAGCACGTTCAACCTCTCCTAAAGAGTCTCCATTGGCTTCCGGTCTCTGCCCGCTGTAAATTTAAGCTTGGTTGCATCATTTTCAAATCCCTCACTGGTCACGGCCCCTCCTTCATTTCTTCTTTGCTCCATCCTTATGTCCCTTCTCGCACCCTTCGGTCATCCCAACTGGCTTTACTTTCCGTCCCCAGATTCAAGCGGAAAAAACACGGTGGCCTTAGGTTTTCTTTCTTAGCTCCGTCTTTTTGGAACTCCCTACCTCTCCCTTTTAGGTTATCCTCCCCCTACCCCACGTTCAGATCTTCCCTCAAAACGCACCTGTTTACTGTAGCTCAGTGGTTCCCAAACTTTTTTGACCCGTGGCTTCCTTGACCTAATTGGCAGTTGGCCGTGGCTCCCCACCATTTTTTTACCGGTCGGCGGGAGGGGTGATGTAATCACGACCTCGGAAGTACTTACTGTTGGCTTCCTAAATTAATTGGGATGCAATAAAGATATTATAATCATATTTGCAACAAAATAAAAAGATAACAGTTGTTTAATAAGAACTCGTTAAGTGAGAAATTATACAACAAGATTAATAGCCATATGTTTCCATGCACCTTTTTTTAACCACACAATTGTTAAATTAAACTTCTTTATCAATGCTTGTTAGTTGCATAAGATAAAATAAATCATCAACAACTCTATGGCTTTGTTGTTTTATAATATTGAAAATGCTTCAGTTGTGACATGATGAGACTGTCAAAGAAACATAACTAGTATTTTTGATTTTACATCAAAATCCGTGAAGGGTGGTACTGCTGCAGAATTAAGATTTCTTTTCACCCAGATGGTGAGGGCTAAAATGGAGAGCCCGAAAGAGACCTGTCTCAGCGCCTGCTTTTCAGAACTCCCAGTGTGCACTGGCAGGACACGACCCACTTAAAGCCCTGCATTTGGCTTTATTTCCAGATTTTTATTCAGCGCGAACTGGACCCGAAGGTATCAGAGTGCTATACATTGATTGGCACTAGTTGCGATGGACACATTCCTTTTTGTTCAGCACTGGGGAGATTAAGTGATTTTCCCCTAGGTTAGAATCACAGGATGTTGAGCATTCCAGCTGAGACTCAAACCTGGTTCGAGGTCTACCGGTTTAGCTGTAAAAGGCCACATCCTCTCCCCAGTTGAGAAATCACCGATGCTTAACCCACATGTGCCTGGATAAAGAACTGGATTATTCCGAGTTCACATCCACAGGTTGCTGGGGAATAACCGGGTTTGATAAATCTATGCTCACATTTGAAGAAAGTGTTTACTAATTGTCGCTCTTCTGCAAAAGCAGGTATTTGATTAATAATTTTACTGTGAAAAAGGCGGGCTCCATGGAGCGAGTAAAGCACAAATCGTACTTTTGAAGAAGAGGGACAATTAGTAAAGTAAACACTTTACGTAATGCCAGCATAGATTTATTAAACAAGGTTACTTCCCCAGCAACTTGTGGGACCTCCCTCCGATCCTAAAGTCGACCAGGAGAAATGCCAACAACTGGCGAATTTCTTCCATGACAAAATCCGACTAATTCTGGATTCTATTCCTCCCTCGAGTCCGGGGGAAGAAACAGCTTCCTCACATACGACATCTCCCACTTGTCTTTCCACGTGGGGCCAGGTCACTATAGACGAAGTGAGAAATACGTTCATCTCCATGAAGAGCGGCTCCCCTAGAGACCCTGCTCCTCTTCGGATCCTCAAGGAGGTAGCCCCCACAATCATCCCCTCCCTCACCCATCTGATTAATACCTCACTCCAACAAAGAGTGGTACCCCTGAGCTGGAAGACGGCTGTTGTAAAAGCCCTTCTGAAGAAACCCTCTCTCGACCCTGATAATCTGGCGAACTACAGGCCCATTTCCCTTCTCCCAGGAGTTAGTAAGATCGCGGAAAAATTAGTCAACAGGAAACTCTCGCAGTTTCTGGAGGCCAATAACAAACTAAAAAGTTCCCAGACGGGCTTCCGTCCAGGGCAGGGCACTGACATCGCCCTCCTGGCAGCGGTAGAGGAGGCCAGAGCGCTACTGGATGGGGGAGGATCAGTGGCAGTGATCCTCCTCGACCTTAGTGCGGCGTTCGACACCGTTGACCACCAACTCCTCATCGAAGGATTGGCAAGAGTGGGAGTGGAAGGTACAGCTTTATCTTGGTTTTCATCCTTCCTGGCCCAACGGACCTATCAGATCTGGGAGAAGAACGCCCGCTCCTCCGAAATGCCCCTCCAATGTGGTGTGCCTCAGGGCTCTTCCCTGAGCCCCACATTATTTAATATCTATATGTCCACATTGGAGGAGGTTATCACCCCATTCGGAGTGAGCGTCGTCAGCTATGCTGACGACACACAACTAGTGGTGTCTTTGTCCCACCCCAAACAACAGAAAGCTGATCTCTTCAACTGCCTTACGCAGGTCCATCGATGGATGAATAGATCAGCCCTAAAGCTAAATGGGACAAAAACCGAGGTCCTTTTACTTGGCCCGAAAGGAACCTCACTCCCCCTGGACATCTGGCCACCCTGTCTAGGTCCCCCCCCTGATCCAAAAACAGAGGTAAAAAGCCTGGGTGTATGGATTGATTCAGATCTCTCATTCACTTCGCAAGCAAAGAAGGTAGCAGGGACCTGCTTTGGTCTCCTAAAATCTCTGAGGAAAGTCCTGCCCCTTCTTCCCCCCAAGTCCCAAAAACTACTAATTCAAGGTCTCATAATATCGAGACTAGATTACAGCAATGTGATTTATCTGGGCGCTCCTGAAGCGACCCTCAATAAACTTCAGAGAATTCAGAACACCGCTGCCCGGATTATCACAAACACCCCGGCCAGATCATCTGCTAAACCTGCTCTCAAACTCCTTCATTGGCTCCCCATAAGGGAGCGAGTCAAATTCAAGGCCTTGTGCCTGGTCTACAAAACTTTGCATAATCAAGGCCCCCCAGTCCTCAGCAACTTTGTCACCCCTTACATAACCACTAGATCCCTCCGTTCTAACGCAGAAAACCTCATCAATACCCCAAGATTCAGGAAAGCTCGATCAGGAGGAAGACGCTTTTCGGTACAAGCTGCTCGTCTTTGGAATTCACTCCCTCGCCTCCTGCGTCTTGAACCACAATATCTGCGCTTCAGGAAGCTGCTAAAGACGCATCTCTTTCCCTAGCTTTTTATGTCCCCCCCTGTTTGAACCCTCACCCCCTCCTCTCTTCTGCTCTCAGCTCCTGGGCCACAGGCCTGTTGAATTAGGGTTCTTAGCGCTGGGATACCTCCGGGTGACTACGCGCTTTATAAAAATAAATAATAATAATGATAATAACTTGTGGATGTGCGCTAAGAATAATCCAGGGGAGTTCTTCATTCAGGCACACGTGGGTTTGGACTGGGTTGGGGAGTTTAACTTGTGGCCTCAGTGAACTACATTTAAAAGGCACATCACACAGGATCCGCAACAACTGAAGTAGTGAACAACTGCCCAGTGCAGCCCTCACTACTCCCCCCTTCCAAATCCCCCTCCCGCCATCCTACTTCCAGCGCCTTTGCTCTGAAATCAAAGAGACACGTCAAACATGTTGTTGTGCACGTACATCTAGATGGCTTTTGGCACTGAGTAGAAAATAAAGTTTTAAAAAATATAAAAGGTTCTTGGTTCTTCATTTAAACAAACAGAAACTCTGCCTCAAAATTCACATTTTCTCCTGTTGTATGTTTAGGAATAATACTGCCCCCAGCCCTGCTTGCCCACTCATTAAAAGGAATCCTTGTTTTTTTGGGGTAAATGTACCAGAAAACACACTGAGGAATTATGTTGTTGACCACCACCCCCCCCCCCCCTCTAACTTCCCCTTCTCACACTCACACACTCCTTCATGCTCACTCTAAGAAAAACACGACTCCAAATGTGCTGAGGTCGCGTACAGAAAATACCAAACCACACAACAGAGTGTTCGGTAAGTAAAAGCCCCCCTGTCCCAGCCCCTCCTCTAGTTTGGCAGCACTCGCTGCACTTTCCTAGGCTGTCAATGGGCAGTTAGAAATACAAACAAAGAGGTGGCGTAAGCGAGCCCCCTCGGCCCTTTCAAGGGAATAGTGAGCTCTCTCCAGGGAGTATGCAGCCGTCGCGGCCTAATCCACATTCAGATCTGCCGACAAATGCCTGGAATCCCGGTCTGTCCCCCACCCTCACTTTCCATAACCAAAGTGCTCCAAACTCCATGGAGGATAAGGGGGAAGAGCATCTTCAGACTATATCGCCAGTACTTGCGGGCCACAAACACCTGCGGGGGCACGTAATTCACACTACAGCTCACATGGAAAGCACTTTCACACATTGTGCGCGCGGCGCCCCTGGCACCTCACAGCGGCGCACCGGGGCGCCGCGGCGCACAGTTTGGGAACCACGGCTGTAGCTTATCACTAGTTGTTCTTCCTTAGTTTGGTTTTCCTTCTGTCTCTCCTCCCTGCTCCCTCTGTACAGCGCCAAGAAACCTAATGGTGTTAGCGCGTACAGCGCCAAGAAACCTAATGGTGTTAGCGCGCTCAATAAATTGATTTAACATAACATAACATAACTAGGAAGTATGGAGAGTAGTTTCCTTTGTACCACTCTTGAATTGGTACCTTTTCTATTGCCTGTTCTTGGTATAGTTCTTTGATTTCTGTGGTGAACAGTGTTTGATCTGATTTCGTTAATTTTCGTGTTTTGGGTGGATTTGCAGGTGGTATCTTTGTAAGCTCTATGCAATATCTGTATTGTACCACATTTAATATCCAATTGTCTGTTGTGATCCTTTTCCATTCTCTGTGGAAAAACGATATTCCCCCCCCACTGGTGTTTTGTGTGGGTCCTTTTACGTGATCAAGTCAGTTAGACCCATTTCCTCTTCCTCTAGAGGATTGGACTCTTCCTCTGCCATTCCCTCTTCCTCGAAAGGGCTGCTTCTGCTGTTGTTACCAACCTTGGTAGTTAGACTGTTGACTCAGTTAGTTTGGGTTCTGTCCCCGAGATTGTTGTGGCATCTGCTGTCCTGGACTAAAGCTGCCTCTACCTGTGGTTTTTCTGTTAAGAGAACCCTCCTATTTTAAAAGAACTTCTTTGCTGCAGTGCCCCCATTGCCCTTGATGTTAAATGTAAATGTAAATGTGGCGTATTTGTATAGCGCGAACAGTGACCCGGAGGCATCCCGGCGCTTGTACTCCTACCACAAGGGAACCCCTCCTGGCTTTTCCTTGTGGGGTGTCCACTCCTGGGCATCCCATGGTGAAACCAGGCATCCCTTGTGTATCAGGAGGCCTTTGTGGAGACTAAGCAAGCTATTGCCCAGAGTTGCAGCGTGGGACCCATGCTTAGAATCGGCACTGAGGCGAGAATATCCGGTCAGAGGTATTTAAGCCCGAAACCCGCCGAGGCGGGAATCGAACCCTGGTCCCTGGCCAGCGTTCTGCATCAAGGTCTGCCGCTCTAAGCATTGAGCCACACTTCTCCACATGTTTCATTGTCTTTTTTAATTTGCTGGAGGGATTCATCCATATCCTTGCCAGAGCTTCTCAGTTAAATGGTCTGTTGAGAACTGATGTCTGGACTTTTTATTTAAAACCAGAAATTCTGAGCCAGGCATGCCTTCTGAGGATGGTACCAGTGAGCATTTGCCTGCTTCAGTATCTGCTGCATCTAGGGCCGACTTTAGGCAGGCGTTTGCCACATGTTTCCCTTCTTGGACAATAGATTGTGCCCTCTTTTTGTCCTCCTCTGGGAGTTTTCAGCAACTCTTCTATTTCATCCCATTGTTGGTGGCCATATCTGTTGAACAGGGCGTTAGAGTTGGCAATGCGCCACTGTGTTGCTGCCTCTTTCTCCATTCTCCTCCCCACCATTTCCATACTCTTACTTTCCTTTTCAGGTGGTGGCCCTGTGTTGGAGACTGCATTGGCTCTCCTCCTGGCTGTGGTGACAATAATAGAGTCGGGTACTGTACTTCCCTGAATTTATTTGGGGTCTTTTGAGGAGGGTTTGTACTTTTCTACTCTGGGGGTTACCCCCTTGTTTGAAGCTGGTTCTTTGAATGCTTCTTTGCCTTGGTCCAGGATACTTGGCAGCACAGGCAGGTATTGTGCATAGCTGCCAAGGTTTCAGATTGCTATGTGAGACATTTTCATAATTTCGATGTAATTATGAGTGACATCTAACTAAGAGTGCCTTTCTCGTGAGCATAATCAAGCAATGAAGAAGAGGGAAATATAAATATCAGGAATTACACCCATTTGAGAAACGAGAACCACTAAGAAGATCTTAAAACTGCTGCATAGACTCAAAAATGGAAGGGCACTGTGGGACCAGACTGTACCAAACGGGATGTGAGAGGCCATACAGCCTGCAAATGAGCCTCATGTTCCTCAACACCCAGCCCACTCTCAGGCATGCCACATCTGAATGCAAATGGGATTTTACTGTATTATAATTACAGAGGAAAATGTGATTTTTAAAGAAGACTCAAGCTTGGAGTTAATACAAATGATCCCTGCTACATTGATAATGATGAATGCAGCGGGGGGCGTGGCCAGCAGCATGGCCGACTAGGACGTGCCTTGCCGGAGCTCCGGCCGAGCTGCATCGAAATCCGACGAATAATATAACCCCAGGGAGCACAAACTTCGCCCAGCTGAGCCAGAGATTTGCTAACAGCTGAGGAGCACACCGGGACGGCGGAATCACGCTGGGACCGCTCGAAAACAGAAAGAAACGCAGCCGAGTCCGGAGAACCCTGTGGGCTCAAGATGGCGGCCGCGACACACTGCTGATGCGGAGGCACCGAGGAGCACGTCCGCAGCCCCGACAAAGCAGGAATCCGCAATCGGAGACAATACATCGTCCAGACCCGCCCAGCGGTACAGTGTGACCGTGAGTGCCCAGAGGGGGTCCGGAGGTGACGCCGGAGTCCGGCCGCCTTTACCAAGATGGCGGCCGGCAGAATTCATACCCGGTAACTGGAGGCAGTGGCTGTTTGCAGCTGTCCCCGCACTGAGGCGAGGCGGGGAGACGGCGGTGGCAAGGAGCGGTGGTGTTGCCCATGGGCAGAAGCGGCAACCAGCGGAGACCGCGAAGCGCAGGAGCCGGGGACGCTCGCGTTCGCATGGGGAGGCTGCACTGGTGTGGCGGCGGCGGATGAAGATGGCTCGAGGGGGCGTACTGCGGCGGCGGGGGCCGACTGGTGAGAAACACTGATTTAGCCCTCCGGCTTTGCCCGCCTCGCCCCCCCCCCCCCGTCCGGCCCTCCACAAACGGAACGCTGTCCTGGCAACCGGGATTTTGGTCTGGGGACACCCGCAGCCCTAGGCGGAAGACAACAGCGAGCAGAGATACCGCTAAGTGCAGCCCCGCCGGGCGGTCCGGTGTGGCAGCGGCTGGGGTGCCCGGAGGAAGAACGGGGAGTTGCTAGAGACCGGCCGCCTTTGCCAGGATGGCGCCCGGAACGTCCGATACCCAGTGACGAGAGGAGGGGGCAATTCGCTGTCGTCCCCACATTGAGGCGAGGCAGGAGGACGACGGGGGCTGAGTGCGGAGGAGCAGTGGTGTGGCCCGCAGGTGGAGGAAATGACCACCGGAGACAGCGAAGCGTGGGTGTCCGAGACGCCCACGGCCGCCCGGGTGTGGCGGGGGCGACTGGCGATAGCCCGGGGAGACGCACAGCAACAGCGAAAGCCGGCGGGTGAGGGCCTTTGATTTCGCCCTCCGGCTCTACCAGCCTCTCACCCTCTCACCCGTGCCCCCTGCCGGCAGAACGCTACTGGCAGACGGGCCCTTGGCTTGGGAGACGCCCGCAGGAATAGCGGGAAGGACGGATTTTGAAGTACTTGGGCAGCCAGTGATTGAGAGAGGAGGTCACCGCGGAGCAGGAGGGGGCATCTACTACGGATCCAACAGTGTGGAGGCTCGGGAAAGATCACGTTACTGAGGGGAGGCACGAGGTAGGGCCCCGCTGTGAGGTGACTCCGAGGGACATCATATTGCATAACGCTACGGCTCAAGGTGCAGCGGAACGGATTGCAGCTACCCCCGGATTGGCTTCACCCACGCCTTGGGCATTTCAGAAGTTGGTGGCAAGCAACCCACAGCGGGATTCCTCCCAGGACGAGGGCAGTCATGGGGAAGAGAGACCCGGTGCCTAAATCCACTAAGCAGGGCCCCATGGACAACTTTGCGGCGCCAAGACATGCAGTGGAGCAGCGGCCGGCGCTATCCGGAGCACAGTCGGAAAAGGCGATGTTGCTGGCGGCCATCCAGGCGTCCAGGAGTGACATCCAGGAATCTCGGGCGGCCCTGGAGGGAAAGATAGGAGAAGTGGGCTCCGAGATAACACTGCTGCGACAGGATTTTCGGAACCTGACGGACAGGGTGGCAGCAGCCGAAACTAGAGTCACTGAAAACGATGCATTGATAACGGCCCTGAATAAAGACATGGCAGAGCTGCAGGCCTCACACCGTCTCTTGCAATGGAAGGTGGACGATGCGGAAAATAAATCGAGGCGCAACAACCTTCGCTTTGTGGGCTTTAGGGAAGGAATTGAGGGGAAGAACATGGCCTCCTTTCTCCACGCCTGGCTGAAGACTACCTTTCCAGCTGCACAGTTCTTCACGTGCTTCGTTATTGAGAGGGCACACAGGGCCCTGGCCAAACCACCGGAGGGGGCAAGACCGCGGCCAGTTATAGCGAGATTCCTTAACTATGCAGACAGAGATTTAATCCTACGAGAAGCCAGGAAGCTGGGAGAGATCCGTTTGGAGAATACAACCATAATGATTACAGTCAGGAAGTGTCGAAACAGCGCCGCTCCTTTGATTCCGTAAAGACAAAACTGATCCTTGAACATTACATACATGCTCCTTTTTCCCGCAAAGCTCAAGGTGCTCTACAAAGACAAGTCCGTTTTCTTCTCACACCTGGAGTATGCTTGGCAATGGCTTGAAGAACGTCCTATCCTGAATAGCAGAGAGGCGGCCGGACGGGAAGCAATGGACAGATCTGTGCGGGAAAGGACGCGATGGGAGCTTCCAAAACCGCAGCGAAGGAAAACCGGGAGGATAAGGAAACAAACGCCGGTAACGCCTTACCAGACCCGTGGTACCAGTGACAGGAGGGGAGGCAGATCGACGTCGCTTGGAAACGACTCGGTAGTGGGCTCTAGGTTTAGCTGCTTGCGGAATGGCATCCGTTCAGAGGGGGATGAGGACGACGAGTCGGAGGGCCGCGCCTCCGGAGGAGATGAGGAAGATGGCGTTGGAGACTCAGTACACCCGTTAGTCAAAGAAATCCAACACTTGGAGCAGGACTCGTCGGGACAGGGGCCCACTATGGACACACAGGACTCGCACTCATGAACGATGGTGCTCAGGTACCAGTGCGATCGCAGCTCGGCCAATGGGAGCACGCAAGTTGACACGCCCTTCAATGTTATTTGAGTTGCTTATACAGTTCTTTGGTTTGTGATGGGTGGGAAGTGTGGGAGGGCGACAGACCTTCTCCCGTGGATAGTTTGGTCCCATGTTGGGATGAGACGGGGAGAGAGGTGGGGAGGGGGGTGAAGGTTTTCGAACTCCCTCAAGTTGGGGTCCAAGAGGGTCAAGGGGGGGAGGAGGGGGGGGGGGGAAACAGTTGAGGAGCAGCAGCAACACACCTTGTAACACTTCCACTACAGGGACTCACCTGGGACAAGTGTCGTACTACACAATGGCAAGTACACTAGACACCCCGCAAGTGGAATGTGAATGGCTTAGGATCAAAGATCAAGAGGGGCCTGGTGAACGCTTACCTCAAGAGAGTAGCGCCAGATATCATCCTTTTACAGGACACTCACCTCAGAGGCAATAAGTGCGCGTTTATAGCGAGAGGCCGCCATGTAGTGCTAGCGCATGCAGGGTACACAACAGATTCCAGGGGGATGGGGATCCTCGTAAAAAAAAAAACGGCACCATTCACTATTACCCGTACCTGGCTGGACCCACAGGGGACCTACGCGGGCGTGCAAGGGATCTGGAACAGGCGTAGGTACACGATTATTTCAGTATATGCCCCCCCCCCCCCCCAAAAGCTGCAGGCGCGCACCCTCAAAGCGATCACCTCTATACTCATTGTTGATACAGCAGATACAATACAATTAGTGGGTGGGGATTTTAATGATGTTATGTGCGAAGCACAGGATCGGTCAGGGACAACACGTACAATGGGGACAAGTTCGGCCTTAGCACGACAGATGAATGTCATAGGACTCACTGATGTCTGGAGGTGGCTCCATCCTACACAAGAGGCCTACTCCTTTTGCTCAGGGGCTCACAGGGTCTTTTCAAGACTAGACTATATATTCATGTCCAGGCAGAACCTTACATCGAGTGACACAGCGGATTATAAAGCAAGGAGACTATCAGACCAATCTCCGCTGTATGCACAGTTGTGGCGGGAGAGAGGAGGGAGGGGGGCAGAATGGCGCCTAGCGGCATGGGACCTCCAAACACCGGAAATACTGCGGGGCATCAGAGCAGACATTAGGGTCTACGTGGCCGAAAATGAAGGTACGGTTGACTCCGGGATCACCTTCTGGGAGGCGATAAAGCCGGTCCTGAGGGATCGAATACAGAGCAGGTTGGGAGAGGTGCGGCGAACGCAGCAGGCTGAGGTAGCTAGTATGGAGACGTATATCCTGGCCCTAGAGACGGAATACCAGCAACGGAAGGAGGACGTACTACTTAGAAAACTGTTAGATGCACAAAGACACTACAGGGAGATGGTCACTGATGAGGCACGTACTCAGGCGTTGGCAACTCTCCACCGGTTGTATGACGTGGGGGATAAGTCCGGCAAACTCCTGGCGTGGCTTGGAAGGAAAGAAAGGGCGGCGAGGTGGGTGGATCGGATCACATTGACGGAAGGCAGACAGGTGCACACAGACGAAGCTATAGCGGACGCCTTTGCGACCTACTATGAGAGCTTTTATGGGGCCAGGGATTTGGGTACGGTTGAGGATGCGCAGCATTACATAGGCGACAGAGATACCGACTCTGTCCCCCGAGGCCAGCGCGGCTTTAGAGGCGGAGGTGACCCTGGAGGATATATCTGATGCCATAGCCTCGCTAAAGCCAGGAAAGACCCTTGGGCCGAATGGCTTTCCGGTAGAGTTTTTCAAACGGGCTACTGATCTACTGCAGCGTCATTTAAAAACCCTATTCTTGGAGGCATACCAGGCGGAGAGCCTGCCGCCGGACCTCGCCTTGGCCACTATTGTCCCGATCTACAAGGAGGGCAAGCCAAGAGACGAATGTGCCTCCTACCGCCCCATTTCCCTCCTCAATATGGAGATAAAGATCTTGGCCACTATTCTAGCTAAACGTCTGCGGTCGGTAATAACGGACCTCATACATATGGATCAGTCAGGGTTCCTCCCGGACAGGGCGACCAAGTTGAACCTCCGCCGCACACATAATTGGCTGCAGGAGGTTAAGGGGAGAAGTGAGCCCCACTGGTTCCTCTCCCTGGACGCGGAGACGGCCTTCGACGCGGTACACTGGCCTTTCCTAATGGGGTCGCTGCAGAGGTTTGGGTTTGGCCCTAAGTTCCAGAAATGGGTCCGGCTCCTATACTCAGCCCCGAGGGCGCGAGTTCGGGTCAACGGGAGGTTGTCCCGCGAATTTCATATCGGCAGGGGCACGCGCCAGGGCTGCCCGCTATCCCCCCTTCTATTCACACTCACTATAGAAATTCTAGCGATAAAGGTCAGACAAAACCATGGGATTCGGGGTTTCTCTTGGGGCGACTCAGACTCTGCGCAGGAGAAAATATCCTTATTTGCCGACGACGTGCTATTGTTTGTAACCGAACCAGACACGACAATTCCGGAATTGTTCAGGGAGCTGGATGGCTTTGGTGCTAGGGCAGGCCACACCATTAATTGGCACAAATCAGTCCTCTATGACCCGCAAGGTCTGGAGCGGGGGGGGGGGGGGGGGAGTGCCTACCGGGGCAACTCATACATACCAAGGAGGGCTTTCAATACTTGGGAATATTCATCACTCTAGACAGGGGACTATCCTTTAGCAAAAATATTGCCCGAGTCATGGACTGCGCAACGACAGATGAACAGGTGGCGGCAGCTCCCGCTCACCCTATTGGGCCGAGCGGCGATCTACAAAATGATTATCCTCCCGAAGTTTCTGTATGCGCTCCAGAACGAGTATTACCCGCTGCCAGCAAAAACGATGAATAAAATCCATGCGGACCTTCGGGCCTTCCTGTGGTTAGGGAAACAGCAGAGGGTGGCCCTGTCAACGCTACAGCGGAGGGATTTCCCTTCCTAACCTGGAGGCGTACTATTGGGCGGAGCACCTTGCTCCGATCAATGAGTGGTTGCACGCAGCAGCAGATCACCCTACATATGCGTTAGAGAGGTCTAAGTTGTCTACCAAAAACCTACCGTACTATCTATACGGGGGGACGGTGGGAACATCGCTTCTACCGGCCACGATGATCACACTGACAGCATGAAACAAGGCCACAAGGCGCATGGGATAGGACAAGAGGCCTACCCGACAGACGCTGCTGTGGCACTGTAAGTGGCTGGGGGAACTCGAAAGATTCACGCTGCAAAACTCAGTAAACTGCGAGGCTTCGGGAGGTGGGACGATATAGGTATCTCAACAATTGGAGATGTGATTGCAAGGGGGGGGGGGGAACTAAAATCCTTCCAGGTGCTTAAGGAAGAATTTGGTCTGCACAACACTCAGTTCTACAAATATGCACAGTTGAGACATGCATGGAGGGCACAAAACATCACGCTCTCAGATATTCCATAGTACGCACCGCTGGAGGGTAGGTTGCTTCAGGAGCTGATCTTGGGTCGGGCGGTATTCCTCACATATAAAACACTGACTAACAACATGTTAGGCGACTTGCAAGGGCTACGGAGAATGTGGGAGGCAGATGTGGGAGGTATGGAAGATTTGGATTGGGAGATTGTCCTCATGCACCCCGTGAGGTGGCGATTAAATCGAGGCTACGCCTCATCCAGCTGAATGTGCTCCACAGAACCTATTTTGACAGAGTGCTACTCCTTAAAATGGGAAGGATAACAGACTCGGCGTGCCTTAGGTGCCGCCACCAGAGTGGCGATTTTTTCCACACGATTTGGGCGCGCGACGCCATACAAGCATACTGGGAACACATATTCACGGAGCTAAGTGAGGTAGTGGGAGTGGCTCTAACGCGCGACCCTAGATTGGCTTTGCTAGGCATGACAACTGAGGTGGACTTGGCACGCCCTCTGCTTATCTTCTTGGTACTTGCATTGGTGGTGGCAAAAAGGGATATTGCAAAATACTGGGGGGCAACCGAAACACCAGATATAGAGGAGTGGAGGAGGGGCCTGGACTTGTATATGGCCGCAAAGAGAGTAACTTATAAAGCCAGAGGGTGCCCAAAGAAGTTCCGGAGAGTGTGGGCTAAATGGAGACAATACCATGGTTTGGAGGGAGGCCGATAAAGAGAAGTGTTGAGTGACAGGAGGGCTTATAACGCAGTGGATTTGCCAGAAGTGATCACAGGGGCCACATGAAAATTGACTGATCAGACTATGTGAGAGGGATGGAGGATGCCTTGCTAAGAGGAAGTGGGGTGGGTCCGAGGGGGTGGAGGGGGGAAGGGAGTGTATGCTGCAGTTTTGGGGGTTGTTTTCCTATGTTCATGTCGTAGATTTACGTATTACACTGATAATTGTGGAACAAAAGTTGCGCAACTGACGGACAGAGGCGGAATGTTGACGCCCTGCCGACTGCTGATTTTCTTCATTTATGATGCAACAATAAAAAGAATTAAAAAAAAAAATGATAAATGCAGCGGGAGGGCAATCCTCTATAGCTGGGAGAAACATGTCACTGTCTGTGCATTTGCCACACTGTAGATCAGCCTGGCACCGAGACCTCGCCACCCTGTTCCCTAGCAGGAGAACCTCCTCTGTAGAAAGGACGCACGGTAAGCAATATCTGCCATGGCAGGAGAGGCAGTGAGTGCATGAGAAGCAGCCACGAGGGAAGCAAGAGATCTGTGAAGGTGTACAGTTCTCTGCAACTAAGGAACTTCATCACAAAGCACAGCCTACCTAAGAATCCCAGAGCCTGCTACCCGTCAGCAAAAATGCCATCCCTTGTGCATAACTTAAATTACTTCCAGCACTGGAATTCCAAATAAATGTGTATAGAACACTAAAATTGCAAGGGGCAAAACTATCTCCATATTTTTATTCTTTATATTTTTATTAAAATGAGGATTGATGTTACATTCTCCTGGACGGATAGGAGGGGGGGGGGCGAATACATTAAGAACACTAATTATGAAATCAGTAATTGTCCCAAAATATGCCGAGCATGCCCCCGTGAACAATTGCAATGGGCTGATTACAGGATCCCCACCAGCAACGGTTGTGCAAAGACTATTTCTGAAGGCGTTTTAATCCCAAGCTTTTGGTGAATACTGAGGGATAGCTCAGTCCTGCAGCGATACGTGCAGAGGGTCACAGCAAAACCTGTTAACTCGCCCCCCATGATGTGGCCTTGAATCGAAGAAGATTGGGGTCTTCTAGTGCACAGGCCAGGCATCCTCTGAATGAGCAGGATCAACACAGCCCGTCCACTGCCAAAAGACGTACATTCATTCAGTAATATAGCAGAGCAGCCAATAAACAACTTGCAAACTTTTCCTCAGCCAGTCTCCAGCCACAGTTAAGTATCCAAACAGCCAATAACAAGCAAGCCGTGAGGTATTCCCAGACAACCCAATGACAAGGCACTGTCCAACCAATCCACGGAGAGCAGATTAGTTCAATAAAGCCTCGCACCACCACGGACGCAATTTATCTTTAAACACATAGCGTGGTTGCTACAGCAACAAGTACACGCCGACAGAGGCGAAGTAAATACATTGATTAGGGCGGGCAGCATAGAAAGCAGCTGAACAGCACGCCTGTGCTGCTTTAATTCTGCAATCCTGCAGCACCTTATATACACACATTCTAAAACCACCTGTAATGCGTGACAAAGCATTTTAATGCAGTGATGCGGACACCATCACTAGAATGCGTTAGTCTAACACCTGATGCATAATACTTGGCAGGGCTGATTGAGTTCCTCTGGACGCTGGTCCCAGTGTTTCTAGCAAGAAACATGTGTCCCCTTTTTCCTCCTCTAAGGGCGACCCTAATGTATTTGCTGCCCTTTTGACAATGTCATTATAGAAAGCCATGTCATCTGGAAGTGAATACTTTCGAAAGTTAGCTGCAAATCTCTTCTTCCGGTCTCCCGGTGTCGAGGTCCTTTCACTCTTCCTCTAAATTTTCGGAGTTCCCCTCCTCTTCTGGTATATCTCCGTATTTCTCAGGTTCTTCCCCTCGAGGTTCTGGTGTCGGCGGAGAGTTAAAGATCCCTTCTACCTCTCCTTCGGCACCTTCTGCTTCTTCGGCGTCGACGTTCTCCGATTCGGATGCCGGTGTTTTTGGAACTCGAAAATTCTTCAATCAGGCATCGAAGTCCTTTTGCGCTGCCATTTCTTCCTAGAGTCTTCTCCTTTTCGAGCTTAAGGCTCTCTCTGTAGGTGGCCGGAAATTTTCTTTTATTTCCGACATCGACGTTAGTCCTTATCCTTTTGGTCTTGGGCAGGCAGACAGGAGACAATTATCTACGTCTCCTTTGTTGGAATGCCACTTGTGGTCCTCCAGTAAGAAAAATCTAACATCTGCCCACACTTCGAGGGAGCCAGAGTCCACGACTCCACAATGCCACCTTTGTTGATATAAGGGCAGAGGGGGTGTTGTCCTACAGAATTCAGACGCGCACCAGAGATGTGAGGGAGAAATGCATTCATTTTCCAGACCCACTCCTGAGGCGGAAGCCGGGAAGTGGCGGTACGATCTCTTGCTTTGCACCAATTTTAATATTGTTGTGGTGTCACGTATTTCTCTTGTATTTTAAACTGCGAATCACTTACAAAAAAGACGCTATTCCGCCCTCATTTCTTCTTTGGGGCAGCAGCCCTTTGCTCATACCTTCGCACAGCCGATCTGAACGCTGTTGCGAATCAGGTTCACTTGAGCGGCCGCCATCAACACAGGCGTGCTTGCTGACCACGCCCCCTTGAGGCCACACCCCCATAGCTAGATATGTGCATGCACAGGAAGCGCAGCGGACGAGCGCAGCGGGAGCGCCATTTGCGCGCCGAAGGCGCGCCTAAGGCAAGCCCGTCTGCGCCCGTCCGCGCAAAGACCGCGACAGGCGCAGGAAACTCTGCCCAAACCACCACGTTTATTAGGTACCTTCCCAACGACCTCCACCTACTATGTGGTAAGAACAACTGCTCTTGCAAACTTGATATGATGAACCTCACCGGCTCATTCAGCTGTAAACTCTGCCGTTGGTCTTCTATCAGAACCCCAGCCCAATTGCCCACCTCAATACCCTTCCCCATGGTTAGCCAGCCGCACTTTAAAGGAGGGCTGATTAATGCCCGTTCCATGTGCAAGCACAGCCAAGACAATAGAGACCTCATCCTCGATTCAGACCTCGACTGCCTCCTGATAACTGAAACCTGGCTAACGGACGATAGCAATCCGGATTTAGCCATTGCCCTCCCCCAGGGTTTCTCCATCTTCAGACAAGACAGACCGAAAGGGAGAGGCGGAGGAGTTGCAGTAATACTGAAAAACAGTTTCACCTGTCATACTTTTAACTTAGACCCCTTAAAAGACATCGAAGGTCTTGGTTTCTCAATCAAACTCAACGATTCCTCGTCCTTCCCAGGTGGACTGATTTATCGCCCACCCGGTAATGCCTCCAGGTTCCTTGACACACTAAGCGACTCTTTGGGTCATCTTCTACTTAGATACCCACACTTCACCCTACTCGGGGATTTTAACTTACATCTGGAGTCCAAATCCGATCCACAAACCAACAACTTTCTACAGACCCTAGAAATATTCAACCTTTGGCAAAGTGTTACCTTGCCCACTCACTTACTAGGGCATACACTCGATGGGGTTTGTACCAACTTTCCCCCTCCAACTACCCTACCCCCGGTCCCACAAATATGGTCGGATCAGCCTGATCCCGTTCCACATTAAAACCTTACGCCCGCAAACCTCCAGTAAATCCAACTCACACTTGGACAATTCCGTCAACTGGAAAAAGATGCAAGAAATTCTCGTACTCAATCCCATCTCCCAATCCCAGGCCCCCAATATCACTGGTGACGTTGAACATGACGCAAATCTTTTTCACAGCTGGATTTCTCAGGAAATCAGAGCACGTGTCCCTCAAAATCGCCCCGAAGAACAGACAAAAAACCCAAAGCCAATGCCCCCTGGTTCACGGCCGATCTTGCCACATCCCATCTATCTTGTAGAAAAGCCGAACGTAAGTGGCGTAGAACGTATGACAATGCGGACCGACTTTCATATATTCAGCTAAGGAAAATATACCATTCCAACATTAAAACTGCAAAAAAATTCTTTTATATGAACGCTATTAAGGAGTCCAAGCAGAAACAAAAAACACTGTTCTCGATTGTGAAGTCGTTCACTCAGCCCAAAACGTTACAACATGAAATCCCCCCCATCTCAAGATTTCTGTAACAAAATAGCCGACCACTTTGAGGAAAAAATCGACGCCATCCAAAAAAAATTTCCCCCTCCACAAGCAACTCAAGTCTCAAGCAACTCTCCTCAGAAAGAAATTCCAGTTGGAAGTCTCAAAAATGTCTCACCGGTTAGCCTAGACCAAACCAGAGAAGTTATCCTGGCATGCAAATCCGGGTCCCCCTCCGACCCCTGTCCTCCCAAAATTCTCCACCAACTCATCGACGTGGTGAATCCAATCATTAACAATATTGTTAATTCATCCCTTTGCACGGGATCTGTCCCTCATTTGTGGAAACAGGGAATAGTTAACCTAAGCATGGGCGGAAAATCCGCAAAATCCGCGAGCGTAACGGATTTTCGGTAAATTCGCAATCCGTGAGATTCGCGAATTTCCCGCAAAAGCCGCAAATTCGCACGCAGCGGATTTTTTTTCTTTGCGGTGTAAGTTCGCAATTGCGAACATGTAGGTGCGGCGGGCAGCAACAATCTTGCACTCGCGAAATTACAAAAAATTGCAATTCTGCACAAGAAATCTACTAGCAAGCAGCATAGACCTTCTGAAAATGATGATTTTTATCAGAATAACTCCTCAGGTTGACATTTGCCTGCACTTTTTTGGATTTGAGGCCTTTTGATTTTCTTTGGATAACTTTTGGATTAGAAATCAACTTTCTCATATAAGCTTGGTGGGGCATTACAGTTGCTGTAATGCTGTTCTGCAGAAAAACGAGTTTTACAAACGTGAAAGCAGGTTCAAAAGTTCAAACTCGTCATTAGTAACCGTTCCCTGTAGTGCTTCCTGACAAGGGCCCCTCCAGAGTTCAGTTGCTAGTTGCAACAATTGTATGACCCTGCTCTGACCCTCACAGCAGGCTCATAGAATAGCTACAAGTAGGCCACAAAGGTCCTGGAGAAAAAAAAATTGCACTGCAACAGAAAGCAAATTACAGATAAGGAAGCAGGTGCCAGACTGGAATTTTAAAACAGTGACACATTAATAAATCAACCCCAAATTAATTCATGTCAGTTGAAGCAGGCAGGTGTGCTTGCTTTTTCCCCACATAATCTACAGTGATGATGAACCAGAGGGTGGCATAAGGCATTGATGTACCAGAGGGTGGCATGGGTGAAACAGAGGGTGGCAGGGGTGAAACAGAGGGTGCTGGGAACCTGTGATTATGAACCAGACGTAGAAACAACATAATCGTGACCGTTGCGAGCCGACATGTAAGTTCGCAATTGCGAACTGTTACAAAACCCTTGCGAACTGTCAGAAATCCTTGCGAACTGGCAGAAATCCTTGCGAACACAAAAAAAAAATCCGCAAATTCGCGGATTTTGCGGATTGCGAGTTCGCAAATTCGCAAAATTCGCGAACGCCAGATTCGCAAAATTCGCCCATGCTTAAGTTAAAACCCTAATGAAAAAAGCCAACAAATCCCCGTCCGACCTCACTAATCTTCGTCCTATTTCACTACTCCCAGCCCTGGGAAAAATCACAGAACAATTGGTTTATAGAGAACTCAAAAGATATCTTGAAGCTCACAATGTACTCCACCCACAACAATCTGGTTTTCGCCCCAATCACTCTACCGAAACGGCTCTGATCGAACTTACAGACTCGATAAAGATGCTGCAAGACCAGAAGAAGAACGCCGTCCTCATTCTTTTAGACCTCACTGCGGCGTTCGACACCATCTCGCATCCCATCCTGATTAGGAGATTGACAGACATAGGTATTTCCGATGTGGCCCTATCATGGATAAAATCCTTTTTGACCGATAGATCTCAAACTATCGCTCTTGGTCCTTTCCTCTCCAAAGAGAAGAGGGTTTCCTCGGGGTCCCCCAGGGCTCCATCCTGAGCCCCCTCCTCTTCAACATTTACCTTATCCCACTTATATCTCTGATTGAGTCATTCGGCATACTTGTAACATCGTATGCCGACGACACGCAACTCATCGTGCCCTTAGAGGAAAACTCGACCAAGGCAGAACAAAACCTCAAAAACTGTCTGAAGGCTGTCTTCCACTGGATGGATATAAACCATCTAAAATGCAACTCCAGCAAAACGGAGATCCTCCCCATGGGAAAAAACACCATCTTCTGCCCAGCCCTTTGGTGGCCGGAAGATTCAGCTGCACCCCCCTTCCCCCCAAGACCATAACAACTGCAAGGATTCTGGGTGTCCTGTTTGACACCAACTTGTCCTTCGACCAACACGTCAGGACCGTAGCAGGCCGATGCTTCGGAATTATAAAATCTCTAAAAAAATTCTTTGACTTTTTACCGTTAGACTCTAGGAAAACCGTAACAGTGGCCCTCGTACTCGCGCGCTTGGACTACTGTAATGGTCTCCTTGCTGGAGCCAAAAAGGCTACACTTAATAAACTTCAAAGTGTACTTCACACCGCAGCGCGACTAGTTTTAAAACTGCCCAGAAAATCATCAATATCCGCAGCTTTAAGATCCCTGCACTGGCTCCCACTTCACAAGAGAATATTTTTCAAGATGCTTATTGTCGCATTCCGGGCTTTCAATAACTCCGGCCCAAAATACCTTACCAGACGCTTCCCCCACTACAACCCGAGTAGATCTCTGCGCTCCTCCCATGACAATCTCATCCTTCCAGCTAGGTTCAACCAGAAGACAAAAGGTGGCAAAACCTTAAACCACTTGGCCACAAAAGCTTGGAACCTCATGCCCAAAAACCTGAGACTCCTAACCCAAGAAAAACACTTCAGAAAATCGCTGAAAACCTGGATCTTTAACCTCCCCGATGATTACACCAAGGCTGCCATCTAATCTCAGCCACTACGAAGTAATTTGATCTCCTACCTGGAAATTCAGTGCCATGATGCTCCTTCCGGAGCGACCGCCGCGCTCTATAAATACCCCTACAAATTACAAATTCAGTTTAAGAATGGCTGCAGCTTAAGACCAATTATATGCAGGATCTGCTTCAACATGGACCAAAGGCCCTGTAACATGTTGATCACAAGGCTTGGTGAGGAATGAGAAGTCACTGCTGTAGCCTGAAGGGGTTTGGGTGAATGGGAGGGGGGGAGGGGGGGGGGGGGGGGGAGGGAGGGGGGTGAGGGGGGGTGAAAGAGCGGTCTCTTACAGGTTGGAGGCATCCATCCACCAGGGCAGATCCTGCATCACAGACTGAAAAATCTGCACCAGAACCAGAATACTACTTTGGTGTTATAGCACTACCACCCCTGTTTCCACAGTACTTTAACGTTACTATGTGTTCTGAAAACGTGCTTGGATCTCTTCACACTGAAAGTATGTGAAAAGCAAGTAGACATATCAAGCACAGCGATGTCGCACTGCTGTTGAACCAGCAAAGTTCTCCAATGACAGCTCCTCATCTTTACATAGATTTACATGGAACGCGAATTCTTCCAATTTGCTTGAAGACTCACCGAAAGAATGGTTTATCACCTCAAACAAAGCAAAATAATGTGATGTGATTCCGTCCATTCCAATCTTGGCAGCCACAGCCTGCAGGGAAATCGAAAATAAATTAGTAGGCAAGGAGGGAAAACAAGGATTTAATAGAAGCTTGAATTATGGATGCAAGTCACTGAGTGTTTAGCAATGTTGTGTGCACTGAATTCTGCAAGGGTAGGAAAGAGGGGTTTCACGCTCTGGCAGTTGATTCAAGTGAAAGCTGAAGGTTTTGAACCTAAGTCTTATTTACACTGCCAGCATTCCTTAGTGCAAGATTAGAAAGGAGGAAAGGTGAAGTAAAGATTCAAATGCACTGTGATGCCATCAGGCAACGCCAAACCACCCTAAGCAACCTTGGCCTACAACAGGGGTACACAACAATGGTCCAGCGTGCAAGGCTTCAGGATATGTTTTCACAAAACCCACTTTTGAAAATGATCCCAATTAGTACCATTTTAAGTAATTCGTTACATGTGGAAATCAAACTCTGTCATCACTCGCACAATTTTGGGGCAATTATGGACACTGTTTGGCCGAGAGTCACCTCAATTCATTTTCCTACGCTAGTTAATGACAAATGACCAGCTTCAGAAACTTTGACTGAAAGCAAGAAACCGTGCTTTAGGTCCTCTTAGTCGACGCTCTCGTTCTGCGAATGTGGTCAAGGACACCCTTCTTATAACAGTATTATAAGAATATCACAAAATATTGCAACCACACAGCTCACAGTTACGCACAGCAGAAAAATTAATAAAACAGTGAACAAGCTGTGTCTCGATGGCTCATGTATATGGGCCAAGGAAGGAAAGGATAATTTAAATTAGGAAAATATGAGAAAAGATAAATTGGGAATCCCTTCAAAGAGTTGCTTTGCTGGATGTTGACACGGAATGCAACTGTTGATAGTCCGTATTTGAAACCAACATTCTGGGTCATGAGGTGGATTCATTTTAAAATTAACTTCCAACAAAAAGCTGAAGCAGAGGTGGAGGGTTCCTTTCACTTTGGGATTTAAACAAAAGCACTGCACATCTTGTTCAGTAAGGCAGATCTGGGATAGTGATGGCTTACAGTAATAGCGGAGGGTTCATTCACAGACACTCACATTACCTGGTAGACCTGGTCAGTCGTGCTGTTCTTTTTCACCCGCACAGTCACCGTTGTTTTGTCCGGTAATGCTACCCTCAACTCCACATCTGAGACACCGTTGTAATTCTAGAAAAATCAAAGAATGTAAAAGCTTCAAAAAAGCAATTATTTGTTAACTGTTACTGTCCGACAATTCTGGGGAAAAATAAACAAAGGTAGGAAATATAGAGAATAGCATAATTGAGCGGAAAAGGAAAGTGTATAGGTTTATAAGTTTCTAAATGGAGATACAATCCTGCAGTTCCGTAGTATGAAGAAAAAACAAGCATTGAAAAAGTCAACAGGTCTTGCCTTTGGGACCCACTGTCTCCGCCAATTATTTTTAGTGCTGCTGTACAGCATCAATGAAATAAAATGCCAGGTTTTTTTTTTTTTTTTTTTTTTTTTTTTTTTAATCGATCTAATTTAAATTGGTAAAGAAAAAAAAAGTAGTGCAAACTTTTTTTTAACAAGTAGTGTGCGGAAACAACATGGAGGTCGTACGGTGGGCAAGCAACACAGAGGATGCAGATGGTAGGGGTAAAACATGGGGGAGGTGGAAGTACACAACTCAGAGCAAAGTAGAGCTTGAGAGGGAAGAAGAGAAGCACATAGGAAAGAAAGCAACCAGGAGCTGGGTTGGAAAAAGCACCTGGGTGAGAGAGAACACTGAGCGTGGAGGTGGGGGCGGGGAAGAACAGGATGGAGACAGCTAGAAAACACATTGAAATAAACTGAATATTGGCTATGTGGCGACTACCAACCTCAAGGAATAATCACAACCCTTGTCAGGGAGAAGTCATAAAGTTGAATTAACCGGAGGTCAACCCCCAGGGACCTATGCCACTGGGCAGACAGGCTTAACTTAAGGCAATGTGCAAAATCTTTATGCAGTACCAAAAGAGTGAGAAAGTCGAAATGCAACACAATAAAAATCCCAAATCAAATTAGGAATAGAGCAATATTGAATTTAAAAAGTGACAGTGAAGTGACAAAAAAAATCAAATTTGGGGAACCAAAGCTATGATTTTAATAAAGTTTTAAGTAGGAAAAGATTTGAGAAGTACAAAGTGCCAATAATAGTCAACCGTCATGGGGAGAGATATAAAAAGACCAGGCCAACAAATCAGGGTCTAATGGAGCTACTGGAGGTCTGGCAGACTGTATCCACAAGGGATACAGTTCAAGAGAGATCAGTTTGGTTTAAACTGGTCACAGATCAACAACGGGTCTACTTGTGTTAAATTGGAAAACTAACTAATGTCCTAGCCCAAAACAAAATGCCTGCATCTCAAAACCAGCAATTAGGGCTGTAGATTTTCATCTAGTAGGGGCACCAAAAGGCTCACTGGTAAGAAATGATTACTAGGGATACAGGACAGCAGGTTACAAATACTAGCAAATTCAGATATTGAAGGAACTTTTGGAGAGAATTCCAATAGTTCCTTAATTATTGTGACCAACTGCAATGAAAAGGGTTCTCCCATAATGATCATGGCATCAGGACTTTACATCATCACACTGTAATGTAGGCCACTATACAATTTCACAACTGTAACATCTTGCACTACACCATAGCAAAGTTGTTGAATCAGTTTTGTCTCACAAGAAAGGAGGGATTTTACAAAGCCAATAATCAAATTAAAATTAATTAAGATTTCTAATAACACTTGCTTTGGTTGAAACTTGCTTTCTTGACTCTGTACACAACATGTGTAGAGTGGCAGTCCATGGCAATGAAGTACTGCATGGCCAGCTTGACAAACAAGAAATCCTACCTCATCAGACTCGGACAGGAACTCCTGCATGATGTCACTTTCACCAATCACCCGTATTGAACATGCTGGAAAAGGATAACAGAAAAACAGAACTTCCTGTAACCAAAGAATCAGTAAAAAGATACACAGCAAAATTATTTTAAAATGTGCATCAGTCTCTAGCCACACCATCGCAAGCATGTGTGCAACAGTCTATGGTAAAGTAAAAAACAAACCAGTAGCCTCGGGTGACGGCAACTCTCACATGCAGAAGTTTAGGGTTTCAGACTCCACCCATCAACTCAATCTTTAAATGCCACTAAACCAACCGGCCATCTTAATGGAGATTTGGATAGTCCCCATACACCACTAAAATTATCTTACCAAACCAGAAAGTCAGTCTCACTGGCACTCCATAAAAACCTGCACACCCAACCATGACAGATCGTCAGATCACCAATAAAAATAACTATCCAACTCCGGAACCCCCAAATCAATCCTCATGTGTCAAACAGGCATCACCAACTAACCTAAGAGCCTTCACCGTTTGTTAAATTTGTGCAACGCCTCATGTCACATTCCAGCAGCTTTGGAAATTCTAGCCACAAAAGGTAAAGTCAATCACCAAGAGGCAGAACATCATACTTCCTACAGAATATAGTTGACAATCTGCATCCTGTTCAAATAGTCAAACAATGCAGGCTCTCCTTGTTCATCACTCAAATCGCATCCTATGTACACCTTGTTCCCAATACAACTGGCCCGCATCCAAGTATAGTACAATATACAAGTTAACGAATCACCAAACCCTTAAGTCAAAGGCATTCACAGAAGAAATCCTCAAAACATCTTGCAACACAACTTGCCTCGCAACATGACCCCACTCTACCAATGCATCCAGCAAAAAAACTAAAAAGTTCTCATGCTAGTCAATCCATACATTCACTATACATCCATGATCCATGTTGATACCAACACTTCAACGGTCTCGACATTTCTACCTTTCTCCAAGTACTCCTCCAGCCCCCTCCGCCGGGCATCAAGCTGCTGTTCGGACAGGGAGAATGGCCACTTGCCCGGTAATCGAGGGAAAGTGAAGTTGGCAAATTCACGCTTCAGGTTTTGGTGCAGGATTGCAAATTCCCGGTAACGCTTGGAACAGAGCTGTCTTCCTGCCATGTAAACATTATATACCTGGGGAAGCAAAGAGGCACAAACACATTAAACCAATTGCAAATAGAACAAATTTAAAAGCAAACATTCACAAAACCAATAAATCTGGTGTTAGCCAGCAGCCTTCTGGCAATTCTTGTTTTATAATATTTCTGCAAACCTGTATGGTTTGTGAATATGCCAGACCCTTATCAATCAAAAAACAATCATTGGCTACAGGCAAAAACATTTTTGGGGTCAACGACACAGAGTGACTATATGCAATAAGCCATGGCTCTGTAGTTTGGATCTCATTCACATTGGCAACAGACCGCATTCACTGACAGAAACTGGACAATTAATGAATTCTCATCAGCGAGTCACCTTCTGCTTTCAGGTCATTAAAAAATAAATAAAATACAATGTCCAAACAACACTAAAACATTACACAATGCAGCGTAGCACAAGTGCTAGTTCTACAAGCAGTACATGAGACAGTCATCCGGGTGATAGATCCAAAAAATAAACTTCTGGTGAAAGGTCACACACTGTGGGTATCAATCATCAGAGGCAGGCACGGGGATTTTCCCATACTCTACTTTAATTAGGTAATGTTTACAACTCCTTATAGTATTGGTCACAGTGAGCCCTCTACTTAAGTCTGTCGAAGGCCAAGAGGGCTTGGATATAAATCTGCAGAAGATTAAGATTAAATACTATGGCTGCAGGACAACAATGTGCCTTATGCAACATAAGTCTGCTTTAGGAATCTGCTGCAGAGTAAACTCTTAACCCCTTGAGTGAGGAGGACGATCCGTTAATCTCACATGCTACCTTGGCAGTGCGCATAACAGGTCGTGCTGCAAGTGGGGTGCGTGGAAACCTCCAGTCCTCACACTGGAGGACTCTCCCAGCTGCGGCTCCTACGCTAAGGCAGAGGAGCATGGCCCCACTACTCTTGGAGCAGTGCAAAGGAAAATTAAAATAACATTATTTTATTGTTAGTATTGAGCCAGGTTAGGGCATGAATGGGCTATCCAGAGGGAGGAATGGCTGGTGCACCATAAGTGCGCATGACAGTTTGGCCAGCTGCCTTGGGCTGATCAACGGACATGCCCACTTAGCATTTCTCCACCTGGCTGTGTTGCACAGAGGGGTGAAGAACTGTTGCAGTCGCTGCCTGTCATGCTGTGACAGCAGCGTCAAGATTGGCTTAGGGTAGTCTGGATGCTGCCGGAAGCTAGGAAGACTGAGGAGAGGCACTGGCCGGCGACCAGCAGGTAAGTCTTTTTTTCCCCCGCACCACTACCTCCTCACCCTCCGCTCCCCAACAGCTGCCTCCGGCTTCTCGCCCCACCTCCCCACTCAATTTTTTTTTTTTTTAAATCAGTCTAGAATCTAACATTTTTCAGCAATGGTACCAACAAAGACGAGCAAGGGCAGCAAGCATTTCAGATTTTAGATCTCGCCTAGGCAGCGCTCGCACTGTTGGAGACCAGCAGTATTCAGAATATGGGCATGAAGCTCTGCCCACTTTCCACCCATTGGCTCCTGGCAGTGTATTTTGTAAGTGGTGGCTTTTCATTGGTCAATAGTCCCTCGTTAGTACAGCCTTTTCTCTTATTGTAACCTTCCATGAGGACACTGTTACATGTTTTATTACTCAGGCCATTTTAATTACAGCCAAGAGCACTATATTCTTAAATAGCTTTGTCCTGCCTGCTGTTGCAGTCAGGACCTGCTCTTACTCAACACTGTATCCAGCAGTGAATGCCTTGGCTGGAATAATAAAAGTGTATGTGTGCCCTTTTTTTCGATTAATTAACTTTGGTTGTGATAGCGTCACCCACGCTTTAGCCTTAAACATCTTCAACTAGAGAAAACAATATTTTCCATTGCTTTACTTTTGCACCAATCGCGGCACCCCGCACTTTAGCTTAATATGTTCACAGCTAGAGCGCGAGTGTCGCAATTGATTTCCAGTGCAATAGCTCTCGCATTACTGAAAGTATGAGCTAATAGCTCAAACTTTCAGCAATGCGAGACCTATTGCATTACAAATGCAATTAGGCATGACAATGGAGATAGACATTAGTAGGACATACACAGGCAAGGAGCTGGTGATCATCTGCGTTCCAACGTGCACAGGGCCCAATAGCATGGGAAGCAACATATTGGGGGGTGAGGGAAGGGGGGGAATTCAGTCCCAGACCAATTAGACAGTGCAATAGTAGGTTCCAGCTCCAGGCTTATGAGGGTGGTTAGGACTTTCAGGGTCTTTCGGTGACACCCAAGACCACATTTCCACTTTTTTTTCTTAAAACCATGAATTAGGTCTCAAGCAACACAGAAATGGATAATGCTTGTTGGAGTGACTTAAGTAACAAATTTCAAATTTCGAAATATTCCACTACTGAGGCACATGCCTTGCTTCTTTGCAAAACGTACGTCAAATTGTTTTCACAAGGTGCTTGAGGGATGATGCTCTGAAGCACTGCTTATTGACACAAAGATTGGCTGTGAAATTGTAATTTGCTATGCTTGCGTTTGTCATGAAGGAACCAGAAGTTCACTTGGTTCACAATGTTTGTTTGAGCCTGTACAGACCAAACTTTACAGCTTCCATCAGATGTGGATAAACTCCACCCTATGCGCCCATGACGGTGTTTATAACAGAGCATCCTTGCGCCACTTCAGTCTCAAAAGTGCCAACCATTACCCATGAAAGGCACATTAAACTCAAGTTTGGGCATCATTATAAAAGATGAGGCCAAGTCAAACTGTAAAGAAGAATGTATTCAAAAGTGAATGTGGTAGGTGCAAGTGTGCAGGTTAAAGTTGGAGACTGTGCACCAAGCTCTGCAGTATGAGTGGCATGGCTTCAAGCTGCAGCAACATCACAACCCCTTTCTCATCCAGAGTCAACATTGTGCCAACATTAAAAGCCTGCAAGCAGCGGCGTGCCTTGGACGGCAAGCATGGCGGACGCAGCTTAGTTGAGCTCCGTCCCCGCCAGCCAAATATCCGCAGATTGATCCTGTACTTCCCAACAAGCAGTAACCCAGAGGGTCGAGTTCGGAACCGGAGACCAGCGGGCTGCCGCCAGACCTCGCCGACGGCCCTGGGAGAGACACGGAGCTGAGGGACCTGGCCCGTGTGTCGGGACAGCACAGCAGCGAAACAGCATTGTAGGCAGGAGGCAGCCCTGCTGAAAGCCTCCAGATTGGATCTTGCCGGGAGATGCCACGATACGGTGAGGGCAGCAAGCTGGGAGCCCTGTCGTTCCCTTGGTGAGAAAGACAGTCGGGAGAGAGGCCTGCACAGGCGGCCGCAGCCGGGGACCTCTATTTCACGCACCCCGCCCGGAAACCCGGAAGCAGCTGGGGGGCCTAGCCTGGGCGGACACTGACGGAGCACTGCGCAGCCGAGTCTACACCACCTTGGGGCCCCTGCGGAATAAGCGGTGATTAAAGGGAGGGACTACTCCTGCAACAAGGTACGCGGGTGGAGGTTCGTGGGCCCCGCCGACGTGACTGCGGACGGGCGGCCCGCCTCACAGGGCCTGCAGCTGCCTGGAGACTAGAAGAGGTGGTGTGGGGCCCCGGAGACTCGGGCAGCCGTGGTAGAAGTGAGGCAGGGGCGGCCTGGGATAGTGGAGACAGCGGGGGGGGGTGCCTCATTCAGCGTCCCGGCGGTCATCTCGGACTGCGGTGGGCCGCCTAAAGAAGAGTGCAAACGACGCCCGGAGGCACTATTGTGTGAACTCAGAAATTGACGCAGTTGGGCAGCATGACCCGTGGAGCAGGTGGCAGTGGGGGAGGCCCCAAGCAAGGTCCGATGGACAAGTTTGCCGGGCCGGGGGGCAGCGCCGGGGCCTCCGGTGGACCACAGGCGGCTGGGCCAGACAATGCGGCGCTGATGGCGGCCATCACTCAGTCCCGCGATGTATTAGATGCGAAGATCGGGGCAGTGGGGTCAGACGTTACTCTGCTGCGCCTGGATCTGCGCAACGCAGTCTCCCGTATCACAGAGGTCGAGACACGCATCTCAGGGGCAGAGGTCGACATAGTGACCCGTAAACGTAAAGTGGCTAATCTAGAATCCGTCCAAAACGGCTTGGCGCACCGGGTGGAGGACGCAGAAGGGCGCGCCAGGCGCAACAACCTCCGCTTTGTTGGACTACCCGAGGGCTGTGAGAAGGGAGATATGGAGGGCTTCCTGACGCGGTGGTTGGAAAGTTGGATGTCACCGGACACTCTCTCGCTGCTTTAACATTGAGCGAGCACACAGAGCCCTGATGCAAAAACCGCCGGAGGGAGCGCGACCGCGGCCTGTAATAGCTAAGCTCCTCAATTACCACGACAGGGATGTGATCCTTAAGCAGGCCAGGGCGAAAGAACCATTGCGGTACGAAAACCACACGGTCGTGATCTCCCCAGACTATACCCGCATGGTGCAACATCAGCGCCAGTCTTTTGCAGCAGCCAAGGCCCGACTGCGGGACCTGAAAATGCAGTATGCCCTTCTATATCCGGCCCTTCTGATAGTAGTGTTTCAATCCCGCACACATTTCTTCGACTCCCCAGAAGAGGTGTTTCTGTGGACAGATGAAATCAGACCGGTGAAGGTCACCACATCCCAGCGAAGAGACACCGCGCCCAACAGGATGAAACACAGACAGGACCCTCTCGTGAGGGACGGCGCAAGGGCAATTGGAGGTCCAGATCAAGGCAGCGGTGGGAGTCAGATGTGGCCTCCGAGACAGCGATGGGGGCGACCGAGAGGCAGAAGAAGGGCACGTGAATTGACTTAGAGACATATAGCAGACCTACTGTTACAGCCCTCTGCTTCATTGAGGCCCCGTCATGGGGCATATCTGGGGGCCCCGTCCATACGGGGAAGAATGTGAGACTTTAATGTATGAATGAAGGTTCCGGAGAACGCCTGGAGGGTGACTAGGGATGGGTGGGGGGGTTTCTAGAGGCCGGGAGGGGGGTCCTTCTGGGTGGGTTAGTGGGTGTAGGTTTCAGGGCAGTTGCATAGGGGTATGGGGATCCATTGGTGGAGAGGGTCGTCGACCCGCGTTTGGGGTGGAGGCCCTGTTTCACCGCGACAGGTACTTCATTGTTTCTTGAGGTATGGGGTAGGGGGAGGGGTCCGGGGAACAGTTCACTGTTGTTTCAGGGGGGGGGGGGGGGGGGGGGGTTTGCACGGTTTGGACAAGGTTCCGGTGGGGGTTGAGAATGCGCACAGCAGGCAGGAGCAGGACTCATTGGATGCGAAAGGTTCTAGATGTGAGCCCGGATGATGGGGCTGTAGAGCCCGGGGGCACACTTCGTGTCCTTAGTTGGAATGTGAGGGGAGTGCTGGACAAGATCAAGCAGGGCAGTTTTGAAACAGGCCAAGAGGGCGGGGCGGATATTGTACTGCTGCAAGAAACGCATCTCCTGGGGACTAAAACACAGTCTTCAGAGATTTGGCTATACACAGGTTTTCCATGCTGGATTTACTAGAGGGTCCAGAGGGGTAGCTATTCTGATACATCGCAGAGTCCTGTATGTCTATTCCACCCACTCGCTTGATACACAGGGCCGATACATCTTTGTCCAGGGCACGCTGGGGGGAGGGGGGGGGGGGACGGGTGGTGTTTGGAAGTGTGTATGCTCCTCCCCCCTCTGCAGTGGTCCCTAGTGGAAAAGATACTAGCAGTGTGGGCAGAGGTCCCGAATGGATTGGCTGTCATTGGAATGATGTGTTAGATCAAGCGTGCGACATGTACAGGCCGGTAGGGAGGCGACAGGGCACACCAAATTGCATGATATGATTAGGAATCTTGGTTGGGTTGATACATGGAGACTTATGCATGGTACGCGGCGGGAGTACACCTTCATCTCAGCGGTCCACAAATCCTTCTGCAGGCTGGATTATATCTTTGTTCCCCTGGCGGCCCAGGGTAGGGTGGAGGCCGCGGATATCTTGCCGCGTGGGTTGTCGGATCACTCCCCCACGACAGTTACTATAGGTCTGGATCAACGGCGGCAGCCATTTCGTTGGCGTCTCTCGGTCTGGCACTTGCAGCAGGGGGACTATCAAGCACATATGAGAAAGGCTATCGCGCAGTACCTAGCTGAAAATGTAGGGACAGTGGCGACCAAGGGGACACTCTGGGAGGCTATGAAGCCCACACTACGGGGCGTGGACATTGCATGGTGCGCGGCGGCTAAGAGGAGGCGTAGGGAGACTCTGACTCAGGCCGAAGCGGACATTAGGGAATTGGAGCGACGCAGTGGACAGGATGGGGAGGACAGACAGGTAGAGCAGTTGCTGCTGGCGCAGCAGTCCTATGCCTCATTGTTAATGGACGAGGCGCGGCAGATGTGGCTGGCTACCCGCAGCAGAGTGTATCAATTGGGGGGATAAATCAGGGACAATGCTTCATAGACTATGTCAGGGACAGTTTCATGCTCAGACTCCCCCGAGGATTCTAGATGATTCCGGCTCCTTGATGACAGACCCCAAGTTGATAGCGGAGGGGTTTGCGGCGTACTATGCGGACCTATACTCCCCACATGAAAGCATAGACGCGGACCTGGTCGCCAAATTCATAGACTACTTGCCGCCACGAGCGATCACAGATTAAACCCGCGAGCGCCTAGACAGGCCCCTGACAGAGGATGAGTTGGGAGTTGCTCTTGGTGAACTGAACACTGGGAAGGCTCCGGGCCCTAATGGCTTCCCCAGCGAATTCTTTAAGAAATTCCATCTGCAGCTGGGAGCCCATTACAGAGCAGTAGTAGAGGAGGCTAGGGAGCAGGGTAGCCTGCCCCAAGACTGGAGACACTCTGAGGTGGTGGTGTTCCACAAACCAGGTCGACCCCCTGAGCAGTACGCATCGTACCGTCAGATTTCTTTTCTAAATGTGGAGGCCAAGGTTTTGGCCAAAGCGCTGGCCAATAGATTGCTACCATATATTTCCGAACTTATCCACCCAGATCAGGCCGGATTCATGCCCCGGCGGGCGACTCGGCACAATATCAGGAGAGCCCACGTCGCGGTTGCAGCGATTCGGTCCTCTGGGGCACAGGCGGCGCTATTCCTGGCTGATATGGACAGGGCATTCGATTCCCTCAGTTGGACGTATCTGTTCTCGCTCTTGCCACGCCTGAACCTAGGGCCGGTCTTTGAGTCTTATGTGAGGTTGCTGTATACCGATCTGACGGCCTCTGTTAGAGTGGCGGGGGCGGTGTCATCGAGATTTGCCATTCAGAGGGGCACCAGACAGGGGTGCCCCGTCTCTCCATACTTATTTGCCTTGGCCATGGAGCCCCTGGCAGCCTGGGTCCGGATCGATGCGCAGTTACGAGGATTCGAGTGGTCGCGGGACATATCAGACCGTATCGCGTTGTACGCGAATGACGTCCTGTTCCTTTTAACAGATCTTAATAGATCGGGGCCTCGCCTGCTACGTATACTGCAAATCTTTGGAGAAACCTCGGGCCTCTACATGAATCCCCGCAAATCTACGCTCTGGGTGCTGGGGAGCGGTCTGTCGCTGGGAGACTGGGCGTCGGAACTGCAGAAGGCAATAGGGGGCTTTAAATACTTGGGGGTATTTCTGACAGATACAGGCAGTCGCATGGGAGCGCAATGTAGCACCGGTCTGGGAACAGACCCAAGCTGATATTAAAGTGTGGTCCCGTATGCCGCTGACCATCTATGGTAGATCGTCAATTTTTAAAATGGTGGCCCTACCCAGACTGCTGTATCAGCTACAAAATTATCAGTATCCAATTCAGCCCTCTTGGTTCAAGCAGGTGGACTCCGCCCTGGGGCAGTTCCTCTGGGTGGGCGGCTCGATTAGGGTGGCGTTGCGCACGTGTTTTCGCTCAACATATTGCGGGGGCTGGCGACCTCTGATGCTCTTTCCTACTACCAGGCGTCACATCTGTTAGTGTTAAATGAATGGTGGTATGGGGAGAGAGGTGACCCGGCCTACGCACTAGAGAGGCTGCTGATGGAACCTCGTACGCGCCACACATGGCTCTATGAGACGAGGGGGCGCATGACTCTGCCGCCAGTGACACAGGTGGTCTTTGAAGTTTGGAGACGTGCGTTGCGGCGGATGGGGTGGTGGCGGAGCCCGACTGAAGAAACCCCCCTGTGGGGCAATGGCCGCTTACCAGGTCTGGCGGCCCTCTCGGGATTTACAGGCTGGGACGCCATTGGTATTTCCCGGTTGGGGGATGTTATGTCGGGAACGACACTTAAGTAATTTCAAGAGCTAAGCACAGAGTTCCACATGCCCCGCACGCAGTTCTTCCGGTATCTACAGTTGCGCCATGCCCTGGCCTCGGAACTGGAGGGCTTGACGTCCCTTCCTGAGTTTAGCCCGCTGGAGGCCCGAGTCTTTATGGGAAATATAGACACAAAGAAAATCTCACGTATCTACCAGTCCCTGATCATACACTGCTCCTCAGACTTGCAGGCACTTAAGGAAACCTGGGAGGCTGAGGTGGGGCCGCTGGAGGAGGAGGACTGGAACGAGGCGTTGGAGAGTCCTAGAGGAGCGGCCATATCGGTCCGTCTTCGATTGATACAATTCAAATACCTTCACAGGGTGTACTATACAAAAAAGAGGCTTTGGAGGGCGGGCCGAATTGGTTCCCAAGACTGCACTAGGTGTGGACATGAGGAGGGCACCTTCTTCCATACAGTATGGAGTTGTGAACGATTAAGTAGATTCTGGAATGACGTCTGGAATGGTATGGATGAGGCGCTGGGTTGGGTGCTCCCACGCACGCCGCGGTTGGGGTTGTTGCATGTGTTGGAGGGGGTGGGAGGCAACATATATAAGAGACACCTACTTTTACTAGTTCTCATTGTGGCCAAGAGAGACATTGCGAGGGCCTGGAAAAACCTGCAGGCCCCATCGCTCATAGCATGGAAAAGGGGCCTATATTTCTGTATGGGGATGGAGAAACCCACATTTCTGACCCGGGGCTGCCCCAGCAAACACCAAGATTTGGAAGAGATGGGCCTATTACAGGGGTATTTGGCTGGAGCCACCAGTGGAACCAGACCCTGATCTGGAGGTTTGAGTCCGCTCTAGTGTGGACTGTGTGTGTGTGCATGACCGGACATGTCGGGACCCGTGCAGGGGGGTGGGAGATCCGGGTGGGATAGAGTTTGGGATAGTTGGGGGGGGGGGGGGGGACAGGGGAAGGGATGGGGGTGGATGAGTTATAAATATTGATTCAGTTGCATTGACTATAAAAGTAATGATGGATTGCATTGTTGTATATGTATGCTGGTGTCCTGCAGATACCTCTGGGGTACAGGGGTCTGCGGCTTTCTATGTGATCTATCAATAAAATGTGTTAAAAAAAAAAAGCCTGCAAGCAGCCTATTATTTAGAAGATAAAGAAGGTTCTCCTGCCATCTAGTGGTGACAATTTGGTGGATAATAGTATCAACCGAGAAGCCACGGTTTTCATTCAGAGGGTTTTTACCCCTTGGAAATAGGGTGAATCAAACTAGGTACGCTACTAGTAACTTGGCCAAATTTCTTGCAGGTCCATTAAATCTTTTAGCCTTTTCCAGACACTTAAGGTAGTCCAGATCCACTAGGGCAGTGCTCAATTGCAGCAGATGGTTGATGGCGGGGGCCACAGGCACTTATTTTGGGGACCAGCACTTATTTTTCCGTATCAGATAATTACGAAGTGGAAGAGAGGAAGACACAGATCCAAAAGACTGATAAAGAGGGCAAAAACTGCTACAAAGGGAGAAAACAGTAAGTTGCAAGGGCGAGAAATAGAGGCAGAGAAGGTCTGGCAGCGGACTAAAGAGTAGCAGCCTTGGTATTGGGCATGCCAACATGCAACTGCAGGGGCAACTTGCTTCTGAGCACAACTTCGGACATCAGCACTATTTTTTTCACAAATTAAGCACTGCACTGGGAGTAGGAAGAGGCGTTAATTTTTTTTTATTATTATTTTTTGTTTTAAAAGGACGGGGATGTGTGATTTTGCTAAAAACATTGGTATTGTGTAAGTAATCTGTGCAAAATGTTCCAGGCACCTGAATGGATTGGTGTTCTAGTTCTATTGGACTGTCAAGGTTTGTGCCAATTCAGCAAGGTGGGCAAATACATGTACTTGGTGGCAACTAGTACCCCTACCACAATTTTCTCTTTGCAGGCACACAAGAAAAATAGTGTTCTAAAAACGGAATCATCGTCTATTGTGACCCATGCAGGAAAGAGGATTCACAGGAGAGGAAGAACAGGAGAAGAAAGGTTAGACGAAACAGGTGAAAGGAAGAATAAATATTGAGAGGAAAAAAAAAAAAACCACAGCAATGAGTTAAGAAAAGAACAGAAAAGGAGAGGGGAGTATTAATCACTGGTGCGTGAAGGCCGACATTAGACTTTGAGGGGGTTCGAGGGTGAAACAAAAAGGTGCCTCCTATGTAGAAGAAACCAAAACAAGTGGAGGCGTGGAATGACCAGGACCCAGATTGCAAGAGAGAATGCAGCATACCTGCACACTGGATAGAGATGATAACTAATGTCGATGGTTTTAAGTATTCCTGGACTCTTAAGGCAAAAAAAAACATTTAAAAATATGCCAAACTAAAAAGAAAAAACAGAACTCTTCTGTAGGCTGGTTTGCTTAACCTGTTTAACACCTTGGCTGCTAGGTGTTTTCCCCCTCCTGTGCTGGAACTTGCCATTTTGGTGGCACCATGACGAGCTCAGCTCGTCATCAGCACACGACACCCATGGGTGATGACGAGCTGAGCTCGTCATCAGCATCGAAGGGGTTAAAGGTCATTAATTAAAAACTGGTGGAAATGGTTTTCTCAAAGATTGAGCAGAATTCTAGCTAAAATAGCACACTATACTCAGAGTGCCTATATTTGAAGCCATAGTTGGCCACCAACCCAATATGCCAGTTCTCTATGAACACTTGTTGAGCCCTTCAGCACTTAAGTCTCCTTTATCTTGGGGGCCCACACCAAATGGAGATCTAGACCCATCAGTTTCAAGGCATGGTCTCCGAAGATTGGTATCCTAAGGGGTTTTATGAGGAAGGCTTCTTCTATAAGAAGCATTTACAAATACACTTTTGAAGAAGTGATATCATAACTGGTCTTACCTTCTCATGTGCCCAGTGCACCCGAAAAAATGATTCAGACCCCCCCCCCTTAACTCCATTAAATTTGGCAGCCTACTTTGTGAACTTGCTTCTAGTAGCCTGAAGTATTTTTTTGCCTTCGATGGAATGGTCGTTTCAGTTTCTGTGGTAGGTAGCACTCCGTGACAAACATCAGATAGTTCTAAATGAGGAACCACTCGCAAAGATCTATTACAGACGTGTTCTAGCTCACATCAGGGCAGTAAGCAGCTGAGACGTACAGCGCACAAGCACACCAATGTAGCAGTGAGCAGACGATGGAAGAAGCAAGAATAGAAAGGACAGGGGGCTCAGGTTTCAAGCACAAAGGAAGTCTGTAAGGCCACCATGTCTTTACAAGAACACCGTTTACAAGAAATAATAAACACAACTTGTTCAAACTTGCTATTTACAGAGACAATTAGCTTCATTTTTGGAAAGTATTAAGTTTGGAAAATGGAGGAAGGGCGGTGCTCCCTCAAAACACAAGCAGGAAACACAAGAAAAAAAGCAAGTGGAAAGATTCTTCCTCACCCTGTCTAGTATACAGCTTGTTGGAGCTTTCAAGCCTTTGATTTTCTTAGACTCCTACTTTACACAACAAGATTACATATAGTACAGGCTGAGCACAGGCAGGGTACCTCAAGTCCACGTGCAAAGTTAAAATTGATAAGACAACTGTAAACAGGAGTCCACAAGGGGGAAGGTAAATTTGATGCTATTTGGATAACTATTCAGAAGTATGTAATTATTTTCAGTAGCCTTCTTTAAAACACCCCCCACTGGTGCCAATCCGATTTACAGCTCAGCCCATCTCCAATTGTATCTTTCGCTCACCTCAAGCAGCAAGAAAGCTTAAGTACACAGATACAGCACACTTTCTTATCCACTAAGCAACTTTGCACAATAAGCTCAATGAATGCAGATGTTGTGTGTTCTAAATGGTGGGACTTGGGAGTCGAGGGCCAAAAACCAACAGGCTGTACAGCATAGAAATCATGCACTGAAGGTGGAGAGACTCCTACTGCAGCAAGCTAACCTTTAACCACATGGCTGCTGGGCGTCCCCCCCCCCCCCCCCCCTCCCCTGTGCTGGAAAATGCCATTTTAGTGGCACCATGACGAGCTCAGCTCGTCATCAGCACACGACACCCGTGGGTGATGACGAGCTGAGCTCGTCATCAGCATCGAAAGGGTTAATAGCATGTAAGTGAGAACCAAGGATACATGTATAGCCCCACCAAACCTGTGAAAAGGAGACAACCAACGACACAAACTTCATTAAGGCTGGAGGGTCGGCTGTAAAGCTGATGGGGAGCACTACAAGTGGGTAGTAAGCAGACCAGATCACCAATCACTAGAACTTTCTATAAGATTATGCTTGACCAATACAAGAAAATTTGGCCGGCCAATCCTGGAACACCATCCAAATTCCCTTACTTCAAATTCTGCAGGACAAGAGCAAGAGAAGGTTTTGGAATTCTTGCCGATAAAGGAGTTCAGCACCCACCAATCCAGAATAAGTGGATGGGCGTAATCCTTTTTTCACACCAAAATGCAGCGGGAACAGCATCCACAGGCCTTTCACCGTTTCAGGATCCAGCTCAATGATCTTTTGCTCAGCAGACATAATGGGGACAGGGTCAACTGACACTGTTGAACTAAGCGGGCAAAATGGAGGAGGAATGCCTTGAAACGAAAGAGTTTAATCATTCTCTGAAAGTTGGATTAGCTAGCCAATAAGGTTCACCAGGACACTGCCACAAAGGCCAGACAAACGCAACCAGGCGATCTGCCGAAGTGCAATGAACTTGCCCATTGACTTAATCACGGAGCCTGCAGTATTCCATCCAGCGCTTAACACTTGGTGTCAACGCTCTTGACACCAAAGCTGCATATGAAATAAAGGTCAAAGTTCTAAAGTGCTTTGAGGCCAAAAGGTGTGTAAAAGGCCATCTGAGCACATTTAAAGATAGTGAGAGTGACCGGAGTAAGAGCTGCTATGTGTTACAGGCCAGACACTCTAGGACCAGTTTCTCAAGTTCAGGCACTGCTTCAAAGGTTATCAAAGACCGCGTTCTGGAATTACAGCACTAACTTTCAGATCGCTCTCTGGAATGAGAGAAACTTCAGAGAGGAGAGCTCACATTTGTAAAGCTTTTTTTGGGAGACTATGTCCCTGAAAAAGATTAATGTGATGGGAACCCCTTATGCAGGACAGTACCTTGTACTGTTTGAGGTTCCTCTCCTTGATTGCCATATTTTTTTACAGGACAAAGACTATGTTTCAGGTCTAGGCACCAGAGGCACATACCAGTTAGTTCAAAGATCAACATCTGCAGGAGGAAAGTGCAGCATTGTTTAAACCCTGAAGGGGGAGGACATGACCCTGAAAAACCACTACTAATAAAAATGTTTGAATAGCATTTGGTAAAAATACAGAAGAGGAGCTCTAGACCCTCAGACCGGAGAGGAAAAGGTAACTTCTGTCCATGCATTTGGTAGTGCCTTTTACAGCTCCATGTGGTCATTCCCGGAGGTGGGAATGGAGCCACACTGCACCACCTGGCTGAACTGGTAAACTAATGCAAAAGTATCCATATCCAGTCTGCCGCCTGGAGTAGAGTCAAGACCAGTAGTGTGCTCTGCGGGTAGAAGTATCCATCAAAAATACCACCTACTTACCAAAAGATAGATGAGCTGCATGGCCAGACTGCAAAAGCAACACTGGTTCACCTGTTTCGTTTCTTAAACTTTATTCGATTGTTTTAAAAAAACATCATAAAAGTATACAGAGTAAAACATTGCACATACGAAGTTACAACACCAGGGGAGGTACATATCATGCGGTTGGGCAAGAAAGTTTAACATAAAATGTAAAGATTATTGTACATAAATTAGGGGAAAACCATACTTTGTCTTGCTGTGATAGATTTTAAAATAAAGGTAGCGGTAAAGAAACATAAATCCGGGCTCGCAAGTGAAAATAATAACTTCATTGCATTTCCTGTGGTATACGTAGAATATTTCAGAAACATAGGTTTAAGATAAAAGATGCGCTGGGCTTTGTACAAAGGGCAGAGTAGGAGAAAGTGCAATGTGCTTTGTTTAGTTAAACCGTCGCACGGACAAGGGGTAACAGAGTAGCATTTCATTGTAGGAAAAGCGACCAAATTATGTACAATGCCTAGTCTCAGTCTTGAAAGTACAAATTGATGAGATCGTCTACTAATAGCATTAAGGTACATTGGTACACCTGAAACATCATCTTTAAGGGAATAATAAAAAACATGAGTAGAATACTCTTTTGTTACAGTTTTCCGCAAATCGGTTCACCCAAAGGACAGTGCTTACTCGCCTAAATAACTCACTTGGAGGAAGGACATCAGACTGCAACCCACCCTCACCGATTCTTGATTCGGGGGGTGACCTGACCAGTGATGCAAAATACTTCTCCATATCAAGATGGTTGCGGGCCGTAAATGGCTTCAGCGCCTGTATTGTGTAGTTGTATACCATTTCTGAGGTTTCCTGCAACTCTTGCGTTTATCTACAGAGGATGCCTCTTAACATAAAAAGTTATGGAGACTCAAACCCCACAGAGAATTTAGCCCACTTTCTCATTATCAAGACTCATGTTTCTTGCAGGATTTGGCTTCCCCTAGTTCCTAAAGAATGCCTAAAGGTTCATAAGACCTCATAGCCTAGCTGCACCCAAAGGTGTGCAATGAATAACTGGAAGGACATGAAGGTTATTACAGTAAGCTTTTTAGCCCAAAAAAAATTCGGGGCGGTTTTTGGTGCTGTATAGTCACTCAGTTAAAGGAAAGGGAGGTCAGAGGGTAAACAGAAGATTACATTAAGAAAAGAAGGGGCTGGCACTGCAGATGAACTCACTGAGCACTGGAGAATCAGGTGTAACGTTTATAAAGAGGTGATGGTACAAGATACATGACACGTCATCAATGGTACAGAGGAAGCACGATGCCTGCACCCAATGCACACCCATATTCACAATACAGGCACACAAAGTACTATTAAAAAAGTTATGAGGGCAGTTTCCGCTCCCACCACAAGAAGAGGATGGAAGAAAGCAAATAAGAGGGTGAACAGATCAGATTGGTAAGTGCTTTTAATAAGAGAAGAGAGGAGAGGTCAGCAAGTTCCCTCAGACAATAGTGGTCTGTGGCTGGGAGGGGCACAGAACAAGCACAGGCGAAGCCAAACCGGTTTTCAATAGAATCCTATTTTCTTTTAAACTGTTCAGGGCTCAGAAAAGCTTGTATTTCATGAATGCCATTCACAAGGACGATAAAGAGGCAAGAGGTGCATTCAGTAATATGATCCAATTGGTCTGGAAAGAAAAGAGCATGGGTTAGTGAGAACAGTAGAAGATATAGGACTTGAAATGGGATCTCAAGGGGAAGTCTTAAAAGGGCCGGGAATGTGGGAAGAGGCAAGAAAGTGCGGCCGAGCACTTACCCTCGAAGAGGAGCGCCATCAAGCCAGACCAATAGAAAATGTAAACGTATTTACTTTGTTCATATGACTATAATCTGCACCTGTATACCGCGAAAGAGTACTGCTTAAATGTGGTGATTTAAATGGAGAAGTGTGTACAAGCTAGACATACTACAAATGCTGGATGTTGAGTGTTAGACCCAAGCACAAACATCAAGCGCGCAGATGTCTAAGAAGGTCAACCTTAATTAATTGACAGCACTAATTAAAAAACTGAACTCAAGCATTACCAGGAAAGCCAAACAGTTATATTTTTTTGATAAAGGGGAAGCTCAGCACTATTTTTCAAATAAGGTATTGAAATGAACCCTGAGGTTGATCAAACAGACCTGGCTAGGCCATCATTTGAGAGCTAATAATAGTGATGGTGTAGTACTAGAAAACACATATATCCAACATTTTTATGAAAAGGAAGACAATTATCAAGAACCATAAAGTGATTTCCATTGCCATCTCATTGCCTCAACGCACGAGATGAACCAACTAAGGCTAGTCCGGTACAGACAACGGTCCCATGAGTACTCCTGGCGGCAGTTTACACCGCTGAAGCAAACGCAAACTCCAGTGGTTGCCTGCTGCCACCTCACCTTCTGGACAGCCCAACACCTTCTGGGCCACCTGTCCTTCACCACCTTTTAGACAGCCTCTCTTTCAACACCTCCTGAAAGCCGTTCACTAGCAACTCTAATTTTATCCATTGACAACTGTGTGTCAGGGCGATCTGCACCAAATGAAATACTTTAATGTCCAGTTTTGCCCCTCTTGCACTGGGTCCCTGCGGTATTCAAAAGGATGAAACTCACTGCTTGCCTAGACACTACCTCCATTGGCTTCACTGACTCACCATGCCTGATGTCCCTCCCACCCCTTCCCATTGCTTCATTCCTGTTTGGATATCTCTAACGTGATCTCTGGCTAGGATGGCCCTGAGCAGGCCACAAGTGACAGGCTCTGAAAGTACTCTTGCACAGACTGAATAACAGCCACTCAGACAGTTCCTTTCCTTGCACTTGGGAAAAAACACCCATGATGCTTTTCTCAGTACCTTCGGTTTTATAAACCCCACATCTTTAATTGGTCCCAAAACTGTAGAATAATCCCACCTTCACACCATCAGAGGCCTTTGGTTTAATAACCTCTAAAAGTGCCTGTCCTGAATAACTGCTGCCTTGCTGCCAGGGTCATCAGCCTCACCCACCCCGCCTCCCACTGCAGTCCTGAACAGTCCACTATCATACCTTCTAAAACTCACTGAAAATCAACATAGAAATCCCATTACCATCTCCAAAAAGATCAACCGACCAGCTCCTCAAAAAGGTACTTTCCTGAATGTTAAACCATTAACACCACGTCCTCAAAGTCCCATTCATGTGAACATATTATATACAAATTAGTACCAAATAAAACATCTCGCGCCAAGAAATCTGCAGATCCCACATTGCAGTCGCTCTTACACTTTGAATGCACAAATCTGATCGCAAGAGAGTCTGAAAGACACATGTATGAGCACAGCACATCACAGTCCACAATCTGTTACGTGCATACTAACGTCAAGATGTCTCTGCTGTAGCTGCCTCGTGCTCCAATTTTTGTATTCAAGTCTCTCCTGATGAAAGATCCCAGGTGGCAGCTCAGAAGAGCTGCACAGCAGAATCCAACAGGAGGTGTGGAACTCCAGCCGTATTGGTAGCAGTTTATTTCATACAAGTTCAGGCTATGTATTCAACTCTTACGCTGTTTATTGAGCTCGTCAACTCCACGTGGTCCTAAAACACAACCTTTCTTTTTCACCAAATGGCATGAGGTTGTCTTGGATGTTGCGCTCTCCCCTAATGAAGTCTAACTTGGAAACATGTCTCTCCTCACATTCCCACGCATCCAGCATGATCTCAAGCTGGAGTGGTTTACCCAAGGTCCACCTCAGTAGATGAAATCCTCATCCAGGTTCACCTCCTCCAGCTCCGTCTAGGAGAACACTTGCAAACTTGGCCCCCTACCCCGATTTAAACCCCATCCAGCTACACTTGTGATGCCAAATAAATACCAGGCACCACTACCCAGCTACACTGACCTGGCTTCTACATCTTTGAAACCGGAGCTCTGTACAGCCGGTCGCAAACACAGCTGGATCTAGCCCTCATATCTTTCTGCCTATCTGCCAGAATGTAACCGGTTTCGGTTCTTAATTATTCTTAACTGCCAGTCTTTTGAGGGCGGGGTGCATGGTCATCTTACTCTGTATCTGACCAGACTAAGCCCTGCCTCTATTTAAATAGCCATAACACCTACAAGAATACACATATAAGATGAGGCATAATGCCCAATGCTTTTGATGAGCTAATTTGGCACAATGCCATCCTACGGCCCAGGGCACTGGATTCGGATTAAAGCAGTTTTAATTCAGTGACTGTAAACAGTTTCAATGGCCCAACAGGAAGATTCAAAACATACAGGTGGATGGGATCGGTCTGCCTGAGCAATACCAGCACTGCATATGCAGCTGGATAATAAAATCGAATGACCATGCAATTCTGCTTGCAGCAGAAAGCTGAGAAATCCCATTGCCAAGCAACATAATAAAATAACGAAACAAGAAAAGATGTCCCCCCCAGTCAAAAGATGTACTATAAAGGTCCAAAAGGCAGTCCGCACAAATTCTTGGTGCCCAAATATCACGTGGTATCTTGAATTCAGTGGTCTGTGTTCAGCCAGAAACACAGATCACAGTGATGCCATTTAAGGGCCCAACTGATCAGTCTAAACATTTTTCATCGCTGGACAAAAACTGAAGTTGGTGAGCACTCAAAGCCATATGGAATGGGTTCCTTTAAAGGCCTATATTTTGAAATAATCCCAGTTACAGACGCCTTTGTTGGTTGGCACAAAGACTCATTACCCGGGAAGGCTCAATTAACCCTGACATTTAAGGATAGGCCCAACCACACCTTTAGGAGCGATATCTCCAGAGACAAAGGTTCACATGGTTCACAAAATTCCAAACAAACGAAACTGGCTTTGTGAATGACAACTCAAAGACCTAGAATGAAGAAGAAGAACCTTAAATTCCTTCTCCGGCTGAAGAAAGTAAACAGTGTCACCATAAGATTGTATAAAGGCCAAGGACTGTGCAGGCACAAGTAAGATGTTGCAAGGACACTCCCCGTCAGTGGAGGACACCTTGAAGCGATTGTTAGCTGCCCGAGTGGTCATATGGGATGCAAGGATCACATGGCTACTGTGGACTGTACTCACTTAAGGCAACCCTCAAAAACAACCTCAGTCTTCTGAATTTGTGCAGACATTTCTTCAAGCAGGGGCATGCACCTCGCCTTAATGGGCTTTTAGACAACTGTTCAGTGTCTTTGGTAGGAATATCTTGACAGTCCAAAGTACTCAGCCCTAAGATAGGCCAGCCACAAGCAAAGGTTCTACCGAAAACCTATGTCTGTTCTCTAACACTTGTATACAGATACGTCTTCAAGTTCATACTTCTACATTACTAGCTTGAAAGACAGTATATAATATTTCCTTAGGGGTGTCAGAAGGCTGGAACCAGCTTGTAACAGGTCAGCAGTCCTATTGCTGACACCTGACTCGGATGTAACCTGCACGTCACCCGTGGGCCAGGCTTGGCCCTTGGGGAGTTAATAAATGGGAGTGAACTGCACAGGGTTCATCTCCGACACTGCCTCAAATGTGTCCTGACACATGTTGGTTCTGCGCAGTATGTACCCCTTACCAAGCCATTAGCTAGGCAGTGATCAAGGCCACCACACAGGCGAGGAGTGGGCCACGCCCACACCCCCACATCAGCAAATCCCCAGTGCCCCACACGTGGGAATTGAGATCCTCCCGAAGGGCGGCCAAGAACACGCGGCTGCCACGTGTGCCCACTACCTGCTGCGGCGCACATACCCGTGAGGCAGCGCGGCATCCAGGAGTGCTGCATCACTGCGGCAGAAGAGGAGCGGCTCCACGCCAAGAGTGAGGTAAGTCAGATACGCCCCGCTCAGCCCAACGCTGCGCAGGCTCCTGTAAGGCAGAGTGTGCTCACGGGTGTTTCCCTCCTGCCGGCACCGCCCGCCGAGAAAGCCTCATTGCAGCGCGTACGTCTGCACCGACACCTGAAGGCCAGGAGGTGCACTGACTGACTCCCTTTCAGCCAAGAAGGACGCCGAGAAAAGAGGAAGGAAAAAGTGTGGGGGGGGGGGGGAGAGGGAACAGAAAACAAAATAGAAAAAGATACAAGAGAGAAAAAAAACTATCAAAAGCTACAGATAGAACAAGCACACACACAAGGACAAGAGGAAAAGAAACAAGACAAACAGGGAAAAAAAAGGGTACTAAGGAGCTCAATAACAAACCGTACTGGGAGGTCAGACCCATGGAAATCCCTGACCAGCAAGGTTGAAAAGCGCTACAATGGAAAGGAGAGTCCATTGATGCATTCTACGCCAGGCTAGTTGAGATGGCCAGCACCTGTACAGCGGAACACCAACCCAAGGATATCAGGGTGCAAGTCACCCAAGGGTGTCAAGACAAGGTACTCAGAGGCCGAATTCTGCACCAGCCCAACATAAGCTTAGAAGACATCATGATCTTGGCGCAAACGCACAACGGGTCAGCAGCGAGGGCCAGCGAAATGGACCAGGCCTTCACAAGAGTCCAGGAGAAACCAGCAAGCATCAAGACTGAGCGCGCCGATGCACTCCAGACAAGAACGAAGAGCGACAGACAGAAGACAGAATCCCCTGACAACCAAGATCAAGTGCAGATACTAAGGGTGCAATGAACACCTGGCTAGCGAGTGCCCTGCGCAGGGCTGGACCTGCACCAACTGTGGAATTCCCAGCCACTTTGCAGTGGTCTGCAGGAAGAAATCCCAATGAAGAGACACCAGGAACCGGAGGCCACTGTCAAGGCCGGTACGCCAACTATCCATCACAAATCTAACACAACAGAACGATCTCAAAGGGGCTAGTAGGCCATATCGGAGTCTCGAAGACTCATCCTCAGACAAAGAGAAGAAAGAGACTTTTCTCATCTCATTCACACGAGAGCTGAAATGCCACAGCTGACATGTGTCGTCCAGGTAGTTGGGTCCAAAGTCAGGGCCATCATCGACACAGGGAGTCAGTCAACATAATGGGAGTACCGCAGTACAACTGCCTCTGACCCAAACCGCCCCTCACGCCGTCCCGAACCAAGATCTTCGACTACGGATGCCACTCCCTGCTCCCCCTCAAATGGAGAATGTCTGTGCTCATGAGATCAGAAAAACAAGAAGTCATGACAACGATCCAAGTCTTAAACCAAGAGGCACCCTGATTGGCAGCCACACTGCCGAGGACCTGGGATTAGTCAGCTGCGCCAGGAGAATTAGGACGCACCAAGTCGATGACCTCCTGGACCAGTTTCCCGAGCTATTCCAGGGCCTGGGCCGCCTCAAGTGTGCACAAATCACCCTAAACATCGACCAGTCAGTCGCACAGGTGGCACTGAGACACTGCTGCGTCCTGTTTCACCTCTGGCCTTTATTGGAAAAGAAGCTTGAAAAACTAGAACAAGGGGTGATAGTGAAGGTATCGGGTCTGACACCGTGGGTGCCGGCAACAAACAACCAGGGAAGATACGGCTGTGTATCGACATGAGACTACCCAATTGCGCCATCAAGAGAGCGCAACAAATCACATCCACCATGGATGACATCATTGCGGATGTCAACAGCTCCAAGTGGTTCTCTAAACTGTACCTCAACGCCGGAAACCACCAGCTGCCCCAAGCGGAAGAGACCTGGGGCTATGCCGGTACAAGCGCCTGAACTTTGGGATTTAGTCGGCTGCTGAAGTCTTCCAGAACACAATACATGAGGCGCTCTCTCACCTCCCCAAAATGTCAGCGATGACATGCTCATTCATTTTGCCACTGCAGCGGAACACCACAAGCATCTGAAACATATGCTGTGGCTCCTCAGAGAACACAGAGTGACATTACACGGCGACAAATGCTCATTCTTTCAACCATCATTGGAGTTCTTTGGGTAGGTCTTCAATCAAGAAGGCATTCAAGTGGACCCCCACAAGTCACAAACGATAAGACGTGCACCTGCCCCAGGCACACCCTCAGAAATAGGTAGTTTCTTTGGCATCTATTGCGGGCCCTCACAAAAGCAGAGGCCAAATGAATCAGGGGCACCCGCAAGGAAAAAGCGTTTCAAAAGATCAAGGATGTCCTCCTCAGCGAGGCCACTCTGGTATACTTCAACCCCAAAAGATGCAGAGCTGCTAGGGGCTCGCAGCAGCGCTAACCCAAGAATAAGAGCCAATGCAATGGGCCACTCTAGTGTTTGCGAGTAAGTCATTGACCCCAACCGAAGCAAGGTATGCCCAAATCGAACTGGAAGCCCTAGCCATCAAGTCGGAATGCGACCACTTCCACCTTCACTTTAGTGGCCAACCCTTTAAGGTCATGACTTACCACCAGTCACTGGTCCCGCTCTCCCAAGGCTCAGCCCCTCACCCGCCACCACAGATCGAAAGGAAGGGGTTTACCGACCAGGGGCGAAGAACCCAGCAAACTTCCTGCATCGCCACTCCACACCAGCTGAGGTGCATGAACTCTCGAGGGCACAGCAGAACACATCCGATTGATGTTGATTGCCGTATGTCCCCGGTAAATGACACTAAGACATCAAAGAGGCGGCAGAGTCCGACCCAGTTCATGCAGGAGTGACCAAGGCCGTGCAGACTTCCTCTGAGATGCAAACGTTTAGGTCTCGGAGGACAAAAGCATTGGTGAAGATGGTGAAGATGTGGAGGGTGCTAAACAAGCCGAGTGCCACCCAAGACGGGTGTAGAAAGTATGGTTCCTGGAATTAAAAGCCATGATAGAAGACCTTGTGCGTATATGCCCAGCGTGACAGATTACCAGCCTGCCAGAGCGCCCGGCTTCAGTGATAACTGAAGAGCAGTGCAAGCTGAGCACGGACTTCGGGAGTTTTCCTGGGGGAAGAACCACTCTCGCCTCGTAGACACTCACTCCAAATACCCTGTTGTGAATGTAGTTGTTTCGCCAGCATTCGTCCACGTGGCAACTGTCCCCAAGAAGGTGTTTACGACCTTCAGCCTCCGCGCCGAAGTCCGGAGTGACAAAGGACCCGTGTTCCACAGGGCTTAGTTTACAGACTCTCTCAAGCAGGTGAAGAATCTGCCACCACCGGATTACTCCGTAGTGGCAACAGGCCAACGGGGACATCGAGAGGTTCATGCACACACTGAACAAGACATTTCGCATCGCCATGGTCGAACAGGCTGACCCCAAACAAAACCTGCACCTGTTCCTCCGAGAATACCAGAGCACTCCCCACTGCACAACGCTACAGAACCCGTGGGCCCTGATGCTCAAGTGACCAAGGAGAGACCGAATCCTCATCTGTCCGGAGTTGGCTCTGCCACCTCATGACATCCAAGGCACCCTCGCACGCCACGAATGGCAAAATAAACAGGCTAGCATACGATGTCCTGCTACGCCAAAATCTTTACCGCCGGAAGCTACAGTAAACCTCAAAGACAGTCGCCCAGGCGGGAAGTTCAGGACCCTGCATGAGCCCGGCACATGGACAGTCACCGAGAACAATGGCACCATGGTGACGGCCCAGAAGTGGCCTGAGGAAATATCACAAAATGTCTCCTGGTTTAAAGAAGTTCCACCATCTCACTCTGATTCAGACCAAGACAAGAGTTGGTGGCCGGAAAGGAGTGGCTGTACCACAGCCGGCGGAGGTTGCGAAGGTCACGGCTTGGCAGACACGCCTGAACCTTCACAAGACATCCCCACCAAGCAGACACTGGCAGGGTGAGCCGCCTGTCCGAAGTCAACGTCACTGCTACGGTCTTAGACCGAATCCACAGCCAAGCTAAAGGTTCCAGGGCTTTGCCTGTTAAGCATCATGAAAAATTTTGAAGACCAAGTTGGGGAGGGACATAACAGGTCAGCGGTCTGTTGCCAAACACCTGACCCATATGTAACCTGCACGTCATCCGCGGGCCAGGCATGGTCTGTGGGGAGTTAATAAATGGGAGTGAACCGCACAGGGTTAATCACCGGCACTGCCACGAATGTGTCCTGACGTCTGTTGATTCTGTGCAGCGTGTCACCCTGCACACCCCTTACCAAGCAGTCATCTAGGCAGTGATCAAGGCCACCAAACAGCTAACTATACAAATAATTTACTTTATCATTTAAAAGCCAAATACAGTGGCAGAAAGCCTCTGGTTTTCAGGAACACCCTTACAGTGGTCATTGAAGGCAGCCTTAGACCTTTTTAGGAATTACTGTGACCCCCTAAGTCAGCCCTTTACATTGTAACAATTTGAAGACTACTCCCACGGAGTAACACTGGCACTTACAAAATAAAGGCAACTGCCACAATTTTGTTAATTTTACACTGGTGTATGCTCAAACTATTGGAGTTAACATTTCGGCACCCTTAAATGAATTAGTGTTTTTTTTTGTTTAACAGCTGCATTTAATTTTAAATGACCAACTGTTTTAACTTTATATTAATGACGTGGCTTAGAACACAACCAGCGAAGGCAGACACTCTTCTCCGTTTGAGCTTTGCCCCACTGCCTAACTACCTTCGCATGAGCTTGTCGTACAAATGTATAGTTTTGGTCCGTGTATAAAATGTTTTGGGAAAAAAGGTTTTACCAGATAAATCCAGAATTTGTGGCTTTGTAATGTTTGTTAAGGTTTTAGTTCAGCAGGTTTCACTAGTTGTTTCTGATTCATAGACATGGAAACTGGAATTCCAGGCTTTAGAAACCAGCACCATTTCTGGCTCAGAGACCAAGTCCAGCCATCTTTTTAAACACTCGGTCTGCATTGGTAACTGCTACGATTTAACAGACCGTAAAGTTATAAAACTGCACGATGTACAATGTGACCGGCTGCCAGGTTAGCTCGTAGGGAGGGTGCAAAGTGCTCTGCCCCACGTCACATGAGCAAAGTCTCAAGGTTAAGAATGAAGCCTTCAGGCGTGCATTACTTCAAGCTACTGATGTGGAAACACGCACAACCTCAGACAGGCACCCAATTCTCACAGCAGAACTGCGCTGGCTGGGGTTGAACTCTGCCTCTAAAATTATACACATTTCCATGTAGATTTGCTAAGGCGCTTCTTGTCTCATGCTCCAACGCAAACCAATTGTTCATCGCCTCTCTGCAGCTTATCACTAGCCTGCTGCCCACCCTTCTACCTCACACAAACCCCTCCTCCATAACTAACAACTGACCTATACCCTCCCTCACACCAGCTCATTGTATCATATCTTCTGTCCTGCACTCCTTCACCATCTTCTCTCAGACAGAACACCACCTATCAACTTATAACACTTCCTTTCGTTCCTAACTCCCCCCATATGCTGTCTCTTAGATCTTTTTTTACTTTCAGACCTGCGAGTAAAAAAAATTGACATTTACAATGCCAATTGCTCTAACTTTTACAAATGCGAGATCCATTTCTTTGCAAATGCTTGTTTTTGGAATGTATTACATTGATATCTGCTCTGTTCAGACCATCGCTGGATGCGGCTATGTATAGGGTGACTGCAGCAGAGACCTTTGAGAATGTGACACGGTGATGATCGGTATTCACAAAACTACAACTTTAGAGAACAGCTGGCACTAACAGGAAGCAGCAGGACCATAAGAAACCAGAGGGATGTGCTTACAAAATATTTATGGGCCTCACGGTTCTAAGCACCAAGGCTGAAGGACTGGCCATACTCACCACAAACTTCTCTGCATTCTGCTCCACATGTTTGTAGGTGGGTATGGAGATGGGCACCGCTTGCTTCTCAGAGTAGTCGTAGAACGACTGCCCTGAGGAATCGTCACTGGGATCGAGGTTGTCGGCCTCGTGGGGTGGAACGGATAACACTGTTAGAACGAGCTCCTTCTCGCCGGCACGGATCAGGTCTACCACTTGCTTATGAGTCGCACCTTCCACGTTCACGCCGTTTCTGCAACAGAGAAATACATGGTTTGCTTCACTGAATGCATCATCACAACAAAGTATTTCCAAAACAAGCAGTTTCAAATATATAAAATGCCTCCGACTCTTCCCAATTATAAGAATTGATTCCCCAGAAAATAATACAAGGCCATGTTAGTTGCACACCACAATGCACAACTGCAAACAATGCTTTTTCCAGCCAATCCGTAGCGGGCCTCAGCACTGCATGCTATTTACTGTAAAGTAAAAATTAGGGCGTCAGCCACTGACAAGGACGGATTGACAAGGAGAACAGAAGGACAGAGCCCAGCAGACATTTTGTATTATCTTGAACACGGTTTAATAAGTGTGTTGCATTTCAAAAGAAAGGTGGGTATTTCAGGCCAGTTGGTTCAGTCAATTCAATACTTGAGAGCCCTTCAAAAGTCCAATGTGTCGCGCTCCCTGCCCCACACATTGTCCAGGAGAAAAAATACAATTCATACTTTGAACGACATGAACAATTATTATTTTAAGGCAGACTTAGGATAGGTCTGCAAAGCTGCTGTATCCTTATGTAACTGCACTGTAGACTTATACCTAAAAAGCTTAAAGTTTACTGCATGCAATTACGAAGTACACTTTGCTAGTAATGACAGGAGTCTCACTGTGCAATTGGACACTGGTTTAAATGGAGGTGGCATCAGTCAAGTGAAGAGTGTCAGTGGTCTATGTCAGTGGGCTGGGCCTGATTAAGTAACATCAAAGACAGGCCAGAAAAGCAGGTTCACTTTTATCCTGAAAAGAGACAGATCATAATTTTTCTTAACTGTGCAGTTGGAGAAATAATTTCAATGCGAATCGAGGAGTTATAGCGGATACATGACCACACCATGGAACAAAGCACTTCACTCTTCTGAACCACCACCACTTGTGGTAACTTATTTCCAAGGGACTCTAGACCCTCTAGGCTTCTCAGTAACAGTCGCATATGGCAAGAGGTCAGGAACAAGGTCAATAAATTCAGCAATAGTGTTTGGATAGCTCACGATAATACAGTCATCAACTAGAAAACTCACAGTTGCATGGACCATGTTGGGTCATCCACAGTAGTATCATGTACGAGCAGACAGCACTTTATAACTGAACTGCGAGTGAAAGAGAGAGGGAAAAGCAAATGACCAACAAAGTACTGCCGTTCAAACTCAAATATGAATACTTCAGCACATAGCCTGGGCATTTTTAGGTCTCGCGACCTATCGATGCGCGCAAGCGCATCGAGCAGAGCGAGAATTCATGTCGGCAAAACACAAGTCAAACCAAGGGCTTTCAGCCCCGCGGTTTTCTTGCAGTTCACGTGTATCACGTGAACAAACATGCACGCGCATCGCATGCAAGCCCAGCCTCTCGCATTCCCAGGCTCTCCCGCCCCCATCCGGCATCAGGCACTCCTCCCACACCTCACGGACATCTGTTCAGCACGCGCATCGCATGCAAGCCCAGCCTCTCGCATTCCCAGGCTCTCCTGCCCCCATCCGGCATCAGGCTTCTCCTCCCCTAGCAGCACTCCTCCCACACCAGCAACTCCCCCCTCGCACACCAGCACCTCCCCTCTCTCTCCCCGCAAACACAGCCTTGCCCTAGCAGCACTCCTCCCACACCAGCACCTCCCCCCTCCCACACCAGCACCTCCCCTCTCTCTCCCCGAAACACAGCCTTGCCCTAGCAGCACTCCTCCCACACCAGCACCTCCCCCCTCCCACACCAGCACCTCCCCTCTCTCTCCCCACAAACACAGCCTTGCAGTTTATTTTTTTTAATGCAGTAACTAGTTTTAAGGACACTCTTCAAAATACATTTTGGCCGTCATTCAGAGCAAACATTCAGTGTATTTAGTTTCCTTTTGTTTAAATTGCTCAAACAGTTAAATAATTGTCTCGTAGTGCACACAGTCTTTCAAGCAATTTGTCAGCTTGATTTCTTAACGTACGGCTACAGGGCCATGGCCCCCGCTGGGGCGCATTCAGTGCCTGTACATCGCACGCCTCCGAACGCCCCAGCTCGGTGATTCTGAGTGCATCTGCCCAGCTATAAGCTGTGCAGGGACAGCGCGTGCCTCGGAGACATGGCAGATGTCTGCATGTCTCTGCCATTTGCTCTTTCTGCCTGCGAGTCCAAGATAACACCTAGTACTTCCCATTTTCCCTTTGTGCCTTTTAGAGCAGCACAGCCTTCTATGTATAATCCACGTGATTCTGACTCAGATGGAGCTCTTGTTTCAGGCTAACCGGTTCCAGTGATTTATATTATTTCCACTTGTGTTCAGTTGATGTTTATAAAGTGTTGAGAGATGGAGAGTGTGGCAGCTTGCTTTCTTGTCTCCTCCACTGCCTTGAAGTTGTTTGCCTGGTGTGATTTATCTGCAGGTTGAGTTCCAGAGCAGGACACACACACATCCAAGCATATTGCACTCACTTGGTTATTGGCCAGCACAAAGTGCCTGAGAGCTCGGCCCGCTTGTTAGAAGGTATTGTCGGACTGGGAAAGATTACGGCCTCTGACATCAAAATAAATGCGCCCCCCCATGTGTAATTAGATAGATAAAAAAAGCGGCCCATATTTCGAACTTGTTGCAGGTTTGAACTCGAAAAGACACGCAGTACACATGATTTTTCAGGGTATAGAAGACTGCATGGATTTGAGCTTTCTACAGGCTGTTATTGTTTTAACATCAGGGAAGTCAACAATAACAAGCATTGGCATAGACAATAGGTCTTGCTTGTTATATTTAATTAGCAGCAGCAGCAGCATTTCTCCTGCGCCAGGCCACATCAAAGGCTCTGTGCCACTTTCACCCACACAGCAACACTTACAGACACGCAACACCACTCACACCCACGCAACGCCACACACCCACGCAACGCCACTCACACTCACGCAACGCCACTCACACTCACGCAACGCCACTCACACTCACGCAACGCTACTCACACTCACGCAACCCCACTCACCCACGCAACCCCACTCACCCACGCAAGCCCACACTCACCCACGCAAGCCCACACTCACCCACGCAAGCCCACACTCACCCACGCAAGCCCACACTCACCCACGCAAGCCCACACTCACCCACGCAAGCCCACACTCACCCACGCAAGCCGCCACTCACCCACGCAAGCCGCCACTCACCCACGCAAGCCGCCACTCACCCACGCAAGCCGCCACTCACCCACGCAAGCCGCCACTCACCCACGCAAGCCGCCACTCACCCACGCAAGCCCACACTCACCCACGCAAGCCGCCACTCACCCACGCAAGCCGCCACTCACCCACACAGCGCCACTCACCCACACAGCGCCACTCACCCACACAGCGCCACTCACCCACACAGCGCCACTCACCCACACAGCGCCACTCACCCACACAGCGCCACTCACCCACACAGCGCCACTCACCCAGGCAACGCCACTCACCCAGGCAACAACACTCACCCACGCAACGCAACTCACTCAAAGCCACACACACACACGCAATGCCACTTTCACCCACACTGTGCAGTGCACAATAGGTCTCGCAGTACGAAAGTTGGAGCTATTGGTTTTGTAAATGACAAAGCCCTTTATGTTTTTAAAATGAAAACAAAAAGGCATTGTTATTTGCAATTGTAATAGCTCCAATTTTCCTACTGCGAGACCTATTGGCAACGCCAGTGCTTGTTAGGTCTGGCAGCAGAGCTGTAACAGACCTTGTGTTCAACGGAAAATCAGTATTCAGAGACAGAGAGGCGCAGATCCCACCCAAATGTTTATTAACTACAGCATTTGATTGGGCAGACGTGTATGCTTTAGGCGGAGGGAAAAAGAGTTCCTTGCCTTACACTTTATGCCTTGTTGGAATGATAGGAGACGTACAGGGGAGTGGCTTCATACCACCCATGACATTGTTTGGGGCAAAGGACAACATGTTTTCATGTCCATTTTGTCCACTATGACGCAGTGGTTAAGCATACTTGTCCAAACACTGTATGCTAGTTTACAGCAATATGGATCTGTTAAAGACTAAAGCCCCCCGTTTAAGCAAGGTTTTCGTATCCATGTGTATAAATTGTTCAAACTTCTACATATGGTTGCTTCACTATTAGGGCGAGCATTCATAGGTAATGCTGTGAGCTCAGCTTGCATTACTCACAGCAGGTTCAGTATAAAAATATGTTTGCAATATTTAACAATGTTATGTTATACAAGCTCCTAGAAGGCTCACCGATTACATACCAATATACGCATAACCATGAAATCAAGAGTGGAGATTGTTTGTTCCAAAATAAAAAGTGTGCAAAAAAAAAAAACTTAGAAGAAAAAAAAAAGAATCTCTAAACTATTGTTCAACTCTCAGCAAAGGATTCTCTGGAGTATCATTTAGTAACATGTGTTTGATGCATGGCAAGACTTTTTTTTTTTAGAGCAAAATTAAAATAAATTAGGGGTCTAATTCCTTACAGAAGTCACAAAGGCTGATTGGCGCAGATTTTAAATTTTCGGAAAATCATAGAAGTCCACATATGTAGGCCTGACAATCGTACTGCTAGCAAACATTTGTGAATCCCATTTTCACAGACGAAAATCTGCTGAGCAATTACAGATTCACTATTCCTACAACGGACAAATGGAATTCTTTAAAGTACAAGTAAGTACATTTGTGAAGCATCTAGTCTCTTGGACAAGTAGATAGGTAACACCAGGTGGCTAATTGCGCCATTTGTCAGATGCCTTCAAGTCAAGTTAAAATTTGTATAGCGCACTACTCACCCAGAGGGTCTCAAGGCGCTTGGGGGAGGGGGGGAACGTTATTTATCAAATATCCAAGTTTTGAGTTGTTTTCTGAAAGATAGGTGGTTCTGTGTAAGGCGGAGGTGGGTGGGGAGAGAACTCCACGTTTTGGCCGCTAAGTAGGAGAAAGATCTTCCTCCCATGGTGGATCTTTGGATGCGTGGAATCGCGGCGAGGGCTTGATTGGACGATCGTAGTTGGCGGGTGGGGGTGTAGAAGGTCAGGCGCGTGTTGAGGTATTTGGGTCCTAGGTCGTAGAGGGCTTTGTGTGCGTGGGTGAGGAGACGGAACGTTATTCTCTTGATGGGGAGCCAGTGGAGGTCTCTCAGGTGTCCGGATATGTGGTTGTGGCGGGGTATGTCTAGGATGAGTCGGGCGGATGCGTTTTGAATGCGTTGAAGTTTTTTTCTGTAATTTGGCTGTGGCTCCGGTGTAGAGGGTGTTTCCGTAGTCTATTCGGCTTGTGACAAGTGCATGGGTGACCGTCTTTCTTGTTTCCGTAGGTATCCAGCGGAAGATCTTTTTGAGCATACGTAGGATATTAAAGCATGATGACGAGACGGCGTTGACTTGTCTGGTCATCGAGAGGGAGGAGTCTAGAATGAATCCTAGATTGCGAGCATGGTCCGTTTGTTTGGGTGCGGTGCCCAGGGCCGGTGGCCACCATGAGTCGTCCCAGGAAGAGGGGGATGATCCTAGGATGAGGTCTTCCGTCTTGTCTGAATTTAGTTTTAAACGGCTGTTCCTCATCCACTCGGCTACGTCTTTCATCCCTTCATGTAGGTTGGTTTTGGCGGTGTTTGGGTCTTTGGTGAGGGAGAGGATCAGCTGTGTGTCGTCAGCGTAGGAGATGATGTTGAGGTTGTGTTGGCGTGCGATGGCTGCGAGGGGGCTCATGTAGACGTTGAAGAGGGTGGGGCTGAGCGAGGATTCTTGAGGTACGCCGCAGAGGACTTCAGTGGCCTCTGATCTAAAGGGGGGGGGGCGGACTCTCTGGGTTCTTCCGGTGAGGAACGAGGTGATCCAGTCCAATGCTTTTCCTCGTATTACGACGTTGCTAAGGCGTTGTATGAGGGTGCTGTGGCAGACCGTGTCGAACGCTGCGGAGAGGTCCAGTAGGATGAGGGCAACTGTTTCTCCGATGTCAAGAAGTGTTCGAATGTCGTCTGTGGCTGCGATGAGGGCGGTTTTGGTGCTGTGTTTGACTCGGAAGCCGGACTGTGATGTGTCGAGGGAGCCGTTGGACTCGAGGAAGGCGGCGAGCTGATTGTTGACGGTCTTCTCTATTACCTTGGCAGGGAAAGGGAGGATCGAGATGGGGCGATAATTCTTAAGTTCAGTCAGGTCTGCTGTTGGTTTCTTCAGTAGAGCACTGAGTTCGGCATGATTCCAGATTTCTGGGAAGATGGCTGTGTTGAGGGAGCAGTTGATGATATCCCGGAGATGGGGTGCGATGGTGGAGTCGGCTTTGTTGAAGATGTGGTAAGGGCATGGGTCGGTTGGTGATCCGGAGTGAATGGAGTTCATCAGGCGGATGGTGTCTTCGGTGCTGATTGGGTCCCAGGCGTCGAGGGTGGTGGTCGTGGGTTTCAGTTTGGTGTTGGTGAGGGGGGTGGACTGTTCGCCAAAGCGGTTATGTATGTCAGTGATTTTGCTGTGGAAGAACGAGGCTAGAGAGTCGCAGAGGTCTTGAGAGGGGGTGATGTCATTGGTGCCGGCGCTGGGGTTGGTAAACTCTTTGACGATGTTGAAGAGTTCCTTGCTGTTGTGGGCGTTGTTGTCGAGTCGATCCTTGAATGCTGATGATTTCTTGGTGGATCGGATTAGCTGATGGTGCTTACGGGTGGCGTTCTTGAGGGCGGTCATGTTTGTGGTTGGGTTTTTTCGCCAGGCTTTCTCGGGGGTGCGGCAGGTTTTTTGGGATTTCTGAAGTTAGTCATTGAACCAGGGGGCTTTTTTTAAACCTGGCTTTGCTGTGATTGTTTTTCAAGGGTGCTAATTCGTTAGCGCAATGTGTGATCCATTGTGTGAGGTTGATGACTGCTTCATTTGGGTCCAGGGATTTGGCGGGAGGGTTTTGAAAAAGCGATGTGTTGAGCTGGTCGGTGGTAATTTTGTTCAAGTTCCTGCGGGGGATTTGTTGTGGTTGGTGGTGGGTCGTGGTCTTTCTGTAATTGAAGTGGACGCAGCAATGGTTCGTCCATTGGAGTTCTGTGGCGTGATTGAAGAAGATGTGCTTGCTAGAGGAGAAGATTGGGTCGAGCGTGTGACCGGTGTAGTGAGTGGGGGTATTTACCAGTTGTTTGAGTCCGAGATTAGCGAGGTTGTCCAGAAGGGTGGTGGTGTTTCTGTTGTTCTTTTCCAGGTGGAAGTTTAGGTCCCCAAGGAGAATGTAGTCCTCGGAGGGGAGGGCATGTGGGCTGAGGAAGTCGGTGATGTCTTCGCTGAAATGTGTGCGGGGTCCTGGTGGTCTGTAGATGAGGGTGCCTCCGAGTGTGGTCTTAGGGTCGGTGTGAATCTGGAAGTGAAGGTGTTCGGTGGTTGTGAGGTTGTCATCGGAACTGGTCGTGATGCGGATGGTGTACTTATGGACGATGGCTATGCCTCCTCCTGTTTGGTTAATGCAATCTTTTCGAATGATCTTGTAACCGTTCGGGATGGCTATGGCGATGTCGGGTGCAGATGAGGGGTTCATCCAAGTTTCTGCAAGAAAGGTGACGTCCGGCGTATTGGTGTCTAGTAGGTTCCATAATTCAGTGGCGTGTTTGTGGACAGATTGGGTGTTGAGCAGGATGCACTTCAGATGGTTAGGGTCGGAACTTTGTTTGGCGTTTGTGGATTTAGTGTGGGTCCTGATACAGTCGAACTTGCAGGAGTGGCAGATGAAGGGTCCATGGGTGTGTCCTGGGTGGCTTGGTAGCAGTTTGGGAGACGGCCGGAGTTGAGAGCAGAGAGGGTTGCGGCGTCGTACGTTATGCGGGTGGAGTGGAATTTGCGGGGACCAGGGGGCCTGGCGCTGGGCGCGGTCCAGGCGCAGACGGGCGTAGTCGGGCTTACCTTTGGCGCACCTTCGGCGCGCATAGGGCGCGTTCGCTGCGCGTGAACGCTGCGCGCAAATGAGTGTCATATGTGGATAGTGGAGGGGGGCGGGGCGATGGAGGAGCAGCTGGGAGGCGGGAGCGGGGTGGAGGGACGGGCTGGGAGGCAAACAAACAACAAAACGGCAGCAGAAAGAAAAGCTAAACTAGGCGAGATTGGGGCACAGTCTGCAATATCGCTACGCTAGGGGCAGTGGCACCGGCACAATCAGGCACAGGAAAATTAAATAATCAATGCAGGTAATGCAGTTGAATAAAGGCAGCAGTGCAGTTGAATAAAGGCAGCAGTGCAGTTGAATGAAGACAGCAGTCAATAATGCAGCGCTAACGATACAGTCAAACACGGTGAAACACAGATAATTAAAAGCAGCAGTGAGAAGGATCAATAGGACCTGTAGGGGTGGCTTGCTATTGTACTGTGCCAAAACCTGAACACAGGTATGCTGCATCACAACCTCAGATTATCTGAGCTCCCAGGGACTTTGCTAATAGTAGCTCTCTGAAACCTTGGTGACAGAAAATGTACACAGTTAAATTCTGTTAATCTCACTTAGGAGAGAGTCCTTATATTTAGAAAACTATGTAAATTGTTGTCTTGTGGGAAAGTATGTTTAACCCCTTGGATGCGCGCAAAACGTTCACGCGTGCACAATTCTGACAGCTCCCGGCCGTCCGATTCACACGCCGCCCGTAGCGTCGGACGGCCGGGAGCCGTCCAACGCATCCAAAGGATTAATACTAGAGGACTGAGTTGGTTATGGTGACAAGTCAATGAATAAAGGCTCAAACCCAGATTGGTTCACTGGTAAAACCTTACGTCAAATGACATTTGGCCTATCTGTTTATTATAAAAAGTTAGAGACAATATGGCTCGGTTATAGCCTGTAGATAGATTTGTTGTAAGTAAAATAAAATCTAACAAATTACTACAGCAGGCAAAGGTGTTATTGGTTACCCTCCCTCTACCAGAGGGCAGAAAATGGGCATTGTGAGAATCCTAGTTAGTTCCTTTTAGGAGGACTGCATGTTTTGGCCGTTGGAATTCTAGACATTTGTAATTTTACGAAAGTGGTCTTGATTGAAATCTTGACCTCAATACAGTAAGCGCGTGTTGGTTATTCTGGCAAGTTACAGAAAAACGCTATTGGCCTGGTTGGTCACAGGAAAACGTCATGCAAGATCCCACAGGCAGATCAGAATATGAAAGGTTACGAAAAGGCAGGAAGAACAACCTATTTTTTGTGAAAATCATGTTTAAAGGGAGATTCCTAATACACTGTGTTAAGCCTGTTAGCAAGAATTTTGTCACACAGAAACTTAGGGATCACCTTAGTAACCAAGATTTTTGTGTTGCTTAAGCTCCATGTGACAAACCAGATGGTAAAAGACTTCCATCAAGATAATCCTGATTAGACCTTTAAGGAGGGGGGGTTGTATATATTTTTTGTCAATCGTCTTTTTTCACAATAATAATTTCATGATGGTATGCATGATGGTTTTTGTTTTGCGGTAAGTGTTGGGTTTCGTATAGTAGGTCTGAGCTTTTTCATGGTAACAAGCCAATGGTAAAGGCGATGTTACAGATTGGCTCTCTGGAAAACTTGACGCTGGATGCCATAGACCACCTGCTCATTATGACAAGCATTTGCCATGCAATAGGTCTCGCATTATGCATTGTCATTTACAATAGCTTAAACTTGCGTAAATGCTAGACCTATTGCATTGCTAATGCTTGTTACAGATTCTTAGCGACAGAAAGTTTACAAAGCTGCCATAAATGGGTAGTAAAGGCGTCCACATACGGAGGTGTGTTTAAAATGTCGCTTCCAACTGTGAAGCCTCGGGTGGACCTTTGTAGTGGCAGACTGCCCAAAGACGGACTAGTCTCTCCTTCCCACCCACCCCTCCCCACCCCCCCCCCCCCACCTCCTCGCCTGTTCTCTGTGCCAAAAGGGGGAGTTTGGGATTTCACAAATCAGATTGGCTGCTCTGCCTTCCGTTGTGTTCTCATGTACATTAGGAGCACACCTCGGCATTTCTCCCAGCTCACGTGTTTTCACGCAGGCACGACACTGACTGTGAGGACACACTTGGCTAGAGATACTAGACTACAAAAACAAGCAGCAGAGTCCAGTCGCTGGATAACCGATCACAAAACCAGAGGTAAACCAGCAACACAGCCACCCACGCACACAACACACCACAGACACCTGTTATGGATGAAACTTGCGTTACTGTCACATTAACCAACTCCAATCGCACACATCTAAACTACTACACGCATCCCAGATAAGTACGGTGTGGGAGCCCAGCTTGAGAAAGCCCCACGAAGCATAACAGGAGTCGTTTACCACCAGCATTTTAAGCATGGAGCGCAGACGTATTTTAACATGCACACGGACAGGTCTGTACAACGGTATACACCTCACCGTGATGGTTCAACATCTTGAGCTCAAGAATGTTCAGCAGCTCTCAATGTCAAATCAACGTATGGCGGAGTTTTGTTTTAATTGTGTTACAAATGCAGAGGACATGCCCTTAAAAAAAAATGTAAGAACCTCAGTTTTTTTTAAAATAAGTAATTTTATGACTACCTCTCATGAGTACAGTTTTTGCACCGAGGGTTAAGGAGCAAATTTAATTTTAAAAAGATGAATTGAATCCTTGGCAAACCCCTAAACTGAATCCATTGAGTAATTCGTACAGGGCCGCAGCAGGTGCAGTGGCACAGAGGCCTTGAGTTCTGAAGGGCCTGCCGAACCAAGGTTATTAGGTCTCGCAGACGTAAAAAGCAGGCGTAAGCCTGCTGTCTGCGAGACATCTTTTGTTGGCGTTTTAGAAGGAATCTGAGACGGAGCTCACGCACGAGCGTCGCCGTCTCAGATTCCTCCGCGAGGGCGCGCACGGCACCACACACACGCATGCGCATACACAGACTCAATCACACACAGTCACGCATGCGCTCACACATTCCCACACGCACACACTCACCCCCTCCCCCCTCAGGCATACACTCACGCATGCGCACATACACAGCCATACACAGGCACACACACACACTGCATACACACACGCAGACCCACGCGCACACACACAGACACACGCGCGTACATCCCCCTCCCCTCCCACTCACCGGGCTCTTTCGGGCTGGTCGGGCACTCACCGGGCTGTTGCTGGGCATCGGGCTCTTCTCTGCGGCAGTCTCCTTGCGGCACCAGGGGACAGGACTTCACTTCCGGGGCTCCCTCCAGCACCTGGGAGCCCTGCAACACTCTGGCTGTTGGCAGCCCCGGGACTCTCCTCAACTCATGGGAGCCCCGGGCTGCGGAGAGGCCATCAGTCGGCCGGCTTCACTTCTTCCTCGGTGTCGGCGTGCGGGACTTCCTGCCGGATTGCAGGCCCCGCCCCCGTCTCGGCCAAAAGTGCCTGACTTCCGGTTTTCACGGAGCAGGGCTGCGGCGGTGATTTCTTTCGGGGGCAAGAGGGGTAAGCACCCTCGAATTAAAATATAATTATATATGCGAGGTGGGCACTCGCAAAGGAATGTTGGTGAATAATTGGATAGCAGCATATACACAGGCGCCCCTTCGGCGCTTTTGCTCTCAACCCTACTATCCCGTCAGCCGCATCTCTTTTAGTTACTCGACGCATGGCCCGACATGTGCACAGCTTATTCCGGCCCCACCATCCTGCCAGCAGCTTCTGCTTTGGTCGCCCACCGCATGGCCCCATTTGTGCACATTTCACTTTGGTGCACACCCTTACCCGCAGCCTCTCCTTTCCCACGTCTGCCTTTTCGGGTCTCGCGCTCATTGCAGACCCCTTCACATGGCTCACACCCACCTTTTTTTCAGGTTACCATGCCATTCCCCACCTATCCCCCAGTCATTTCTGGGTAGGACGCGTGCACCCAGTGGACTCTCGGCCTTGGCCCGCTTTCATTCCTTGCGCTGATGACTACGTGTGCATGCTTGGTCACCTTACATTACATGCTTGCTTTTTTTCCTTCGCGATCCTTTGTCCACCCAGCTCCTCAATCCACTCCCCCCTCCACCACCCTTCTTTTGCACCTTGACCTCCCTTCTCATCGCAGTTTCCCTTTCACTGTTTGTTCATTCTTACTCCCTTTTTTTTCCTCAGAACCACGATTTGCTGGCCCTTATCAGGGAAGCATTCGCTATCGCACCAATTTGGCGTGCCCCCGACAAATATTGTTTGGCAACTAACACTACGAGCACACCTGATCTAGCTCGTTTTTCGCTCTTGAGATAACATATGGGGATCTAAGGACCATCTCTCCACACCGATCACACACCATCCATTGGTATGTACAGACACCATTTACTTTGTTTGCCATGTTGCATACCATTGCCATGCACCCAAGTGTCATTTCATCAGGGAAGGATCTCCCCAGACCGCAAGGGGTCCTTATCAACGGAATCACTTTTCTTTTCCCTTTACCTTCGTACTGGGAAAGTTCCCCCCACGTGACCACAGGTAGTCTTTTATCTATGCCCTGGGAACTCGCTACAAACGCAGATCAAGGAGACTGTTTAGTGTCTTTATGTATGTCTTCTTATGTATGTTTTATACACATATGGCTTTATATGTATGACTATGTGCGTTTGGGTCTTGTTTATCAGCTTGTGTAACAGGAATTTAGCAAATGATATTCACTCCTGGGCAAAGCACAAGCTGCGTCAGTTTATATAATATTAAAATATATCATTAATAGGCAATGAGGCAAAACTTATTTTTTAATGCACCATTGGTAATATTCTATTATGTATCCCGTAGTTGACCTTTGCCTAATGACATTTTACCAGCCTTTTATTTTTAATTTAAAGTGAGAACAGTCAGTATCTACAGCTTGTGCGCAGATCATGATACCTCATTGCATTTCGGCCTGCGCTATAAACGGCTAACGCCACCCTCCTCTCTGTGGGCTTCTGAACTTTTCATCCCACTGAAAGCACTAATGCTTAGGACGGCCAAAGAGACTCTTTTCCTCCTACCCTGCGCTTTGACAGCACCAGTGCTTGTGCTATAAAATCTATGTATGCATAGGTTTCAAAGCTAGCATTTTGTGTCTTTTCATGTCAGCTGATGCATTAGAAATGATTAGTTGGTGGCGTAGACTGGAGCTACTGTGTTTTCTCTTTCCCATAACACTTTATTTTAAAAGTTCGGTAAAAGCTCTTGTGACTTGATGCTCAGCATAGTTAATTAAGGAAGTGCAATGAATAAGTCATCTTAGATAAAAGACCTCCCTAACTCTCTTTACACCGATCTCTCTACACCCCTGTGTCTCTACAACCCTCTCTCTCTATATAGCCCTCTCTTTCTACACCTCTCTCTCTACACCCCTCTCTCTCTACACCCCCTCTCTCTACACCCCCTCTCTCTACACCCCCTCTCTCTACACCCCCTCTCTCTACAACCCCCCTCTCTACAACCCCCCTCTCTACCCCCCTCTCTCTACCCCCCTCTCTCTACCCCCCTCTCTCTACCCCCCTCTCTCTACACCCCTCTCTCTACACCCCCTCTCTCTACACCCCCTCTCTCTACACCCCCTCTCTCTACACCCCCTCTCTCTACACCCCCTCTCTCTACAACCCCCCTCTCTACACCCCTCCTCTCTACACCCCTCTCTCTCTACACCCCTCTCTCTCTCTACCCCCCTCTCTCTACACCCCTCTCTCTACACCCCCTCTCTCTACACCCCCTCTCTCTACACCCCCTCTCTCTACACCCCCTCTCTCTACACCCCCTCTCTCTACACCCCCTCTCTCTACACCCCCTCTCTCTACACCCCCTCTCTCTACACCCCCTCTCTCTACACCCCCTCTCTCTACACCCCCTCTCTCTACACCCCCTCTCTCTACACCCCCTCTCTCTCTACACCCCTCTCTCTCTACACCCCTCTCTCTCTACACCCCTCTCTCTCTACACCCCTCTCTCTCTACACCCCTCTCTCTCTCTACACCCCTCTCTCTCTACACCCCTCTCTCTCTACACCCCTCTCTCTCTCTACACCCCTCTCTCTCTACACCCCTCTCTCTCTACACCCCTCTCTCTCTACACCCCTCTCTCTCTACACCCCTCTCTCTCTACACCCCTCTCTCTCTACACCCCTCTCTCTCTACACCCCTCTCTCTCTACACCCCTCTCTCTCTACACCCCTCTCTCTCTACACCCCTCTCTCTCTACACCCCTCTCTCTCTACACCCCTCTCTCTCTACACCCCTCTCTCTCTACATCCCTCTCTCTCTACACCCCTCTCTCTCTACACCCCTCTCTCTCTACACCCCTCTCTCTCTACACCCCTCTCTCTCTACACCCCTCTCTCTCTACACCCCTCTCTCTCTACACCCCTCTCTCTCTACACCCCTCTCTCTCTACACCCCTCTCTCTCTACACCCCTCTCTCTCTACACCCCTCTCTCTCTACACCCCTCTCTCTCTACACCCCTCTCTCTCTACACCCCTCTCTCTACACCCCCTTTCTCTACACCCCCTCTCTCTACACCCCCTCTCTCTACACCCCCTCTCTCTACACCCCCTCTCTCTACACCCCCTCTCTCTACACCCCCTCTCTCTACACCCCCTCTCTCTACACCCTCTCTCTCTACACCCTCTCTCTCTACACCCTCTCTCTCTACACCCTCTCTCTCTACACCCTCTCTCTCTACACCCTCTCTCTCTACACCCCTCTCTCTCTACACCCCTCTCTCTCTACACCCCTCTCTCTCTCTCTACACCCCTCTCTCTCTACACCCCTCTCTCTCTCTACACCCCTCTCTCTCTACACCCCTCTCTCTCTACACCCCTCTCTCTCTACACCCCTCTCTCTACCTACACTCCTTTCTCTACACCCCTCTCTACACCCTTCTCTCTCTACACCCCCCTCTCTCTATACACGTCTCTCTATACACGTCTCTCTACACCCCTCTCTCTACACCCCTCTCTCTCTACACCCCTCTCTCTCTACACCCCTCTCTCCCTCTCTACACCCCTCTCCCTCTCTACACCCCTCTCCCTCTCTACACCCCTCTCCCTCTCTACACCCCTCTCCCTCTCTACACCCCTCTCCCTCTCTACACCCCTCTCCCTCTCTACACCCCTCACTCTCTACACCCCTCACTCTCTACACCCCTCTCTCTACACCCCTCTCTCTACACCCCTCTCTCTACACCCCTCTCTCTACACCCCTCTCTCTACCTCTCACTCTACACCTCCATCTATCTATCGCCCTCACTCTATTTATCTATCGCCCTCACTCTATTTATCTATCGCCCTCACTCTATTTATCTATCGCCCTCACTCTATTTATCTATCGCCCTCACTCTATTTATCTATCGCCCTCACTCTATTGATCTATCGCCCTCACTCTATTGATCTATCGCCCTCACTCTATTGATCTATCGCCCTCACTCTATTGATCTATCGCCCTCACTCTATTGATCTATCGCCCTCACTCTATTGATCTATCGCCCTCACTCTATTGTTCTCCTTGAACACCGCTAAGCTCTGGAATGCCCTCCCCATCTCACTTCGGTCCAACCCAGACCTCCTTTCATTCCGTAAAAGTCTAAAGACCCTACTGTTCGCCAAATCCGCCTCCCCCTAGATCCCCTCCAGATACTTCCCTCCAGGTCCTCCCTGCTTCTACTCAGCGCTTGGACGCTTTCGGGCAGCAAACGCGCTTTACAAGTACTTTTACAATTACAATTACAATTACAATCTATCGCCCTCACTCTATTGATCTATCGCCCTCACTCTATTGATCTATCGCCCTCACTCTATTGATCTATCGCCCTCACTCTATTGATCTATCGCCCTCACTCTATTGATCTATCGCCCTCACTCTATTGATCTATCGCCCTCGCTCTATCTATCTCCCTCGCTCTCTCTATCGCCCTCGCTCTGTCTTTCGCCCTCGCTCTGTCTATCGCCCTCGCTCTGTCTATCGCCCTCGCTCTGTCTATCGCCCTCGCTCTGTCTATCGCCCTCGCTCTGTCTATCGCCCTCGCTCTGTCTATCGCCCTCGCTCTGTCTATCGCCCTCGCTCTGTCTTTCGCCCTCGCTCTGTCTATCGCCCTCACTCTATCTGTCTATCGATCGCCATCACTCTGTCTGTCTGTCGCTCTATCTATCGCCCTCGCTCTATCTATCGCCCTCACTCTGTCTGTCTATCGCCCTCACTCTGTCGCCCTCACTCTATCGCCCTCACTCTATCGCCCTCACTCTATCGCCCTCACTCTATCGCCCTCACTCTATCGCCCTCACTCTATCGCCCTCACTCTATCGCCCTCACTCTATCGCCCTCACTCTATCGCCCTCACTCTATCGCCCTCACTCTATCGCCCTCACTCTATCGCCCTCACTCTATCGCCCTCACTCTATCGCCCTCACTCTATCGCCCTCACTCTATCGCCCTCACTCTATCGCCCTCACTCTATCGCCCTCACTCTATCGCCCTCACTCTATCGCCCTCACTCTATCGCCCTCACTCTATCGCCCTCACTCTATCGCCCTCACTCTATCGCCCTCACTCTATCGCCCTCACTCTATCGCCCTCACTCTATCGCCCTCACTCTATCGCCCTCACTCTATCGCCCTCACTCTATCGCCCTCACTCTATCGCCCTCACTCTATCGCCCTCACTCTATCGCCCTCACTCTATCGCCCTCACTCTATCGCCATCACTCTGTCTGTCTGTCTGTCTGTCTGTCTATCGCCCTCACTCTAGCTATCTATCGCCCTCACTCTAGCTATCTATCGCCCTCACTCTAGCTATCTATCGCCCTCACTCTAGCTATCTATCGCCCTCACTCTAGCTATCTATCGCCCTCACTCTAGCTATCTATCGCCCTCACTCTAGCTATCTATCGCCCTCACTCTATCTATCGCCCTCACTCTAGCTATCTATCGCCCTCACTCTATCTGTTTATCTATAGCACTCACTCTATCCATTTATCGCCCTCACTCTATCCATTGATCGCCCTCGCTCTATCTATTGATCGCCCTCACTCTATCTATTGATCGCCCTCACTCTATCTATTGATCGCCCTCACTCTATCGCCTGCCCTCACTCACTCACTCTATCGCCTGCCCTCACTCACTCACTCTATCGCCCGCCCTCACTCACTCACTCTATCGCCCGCCCTCACTCACTCTATCGCCCGCCCTCCCTCCCTCTATCGATCGCCCTCCCTCTATCGATCGCCCTCCCTCTATCTATCGCATCACCACAGCATCACTCAGAACCACCACTACATCACTATGCGCTACCACAGCATCAATGAACGCCACAGCATCACTCGTCGCCACCACAACATCACTCAGCGCCACCACAGCATCAATCTGTGCAACCATTCAAAAACAACTTCTCTCAATGTTTCAAGCTTTATTACAAATGTCAAAAAAAGATGTTAATATTTCACTTCTGTTCTTGGATTTTCGTCACAATCAAATACGCTGAACATAATCTTCACAAAAGGTATTTACAAACGTTTAAGCTATTACCATTATAAATTACAATAACTGTTATTTAAGTATTAATTATTAAAAAAAATAAAAGCCATTATTATATGTAATATCAATACATCTAAGTCACATAAATACAGCACATATTGCATTACAAATGCTATAGGTGTCACATTTGCTAAAGTTAAAAATATTGGCATTGTAAATGACAAAGCTATTATTTAGCTATTTTCAAAACCAAACACATAAATACAAAATTTGTCATTTACAATACCAATAGCTCAAACTTTCCTAATGCGAGACCTATTGCATTGCAAATGCTTGTTTTTGTATCTTACAGTTGAAACCCCGGGGCGGGAGGGACTGGTGGGGGGTGGGGGGGACGTGGGGGGCCTTCCCTGCACTTGGTCTCACTCCGGCTCGGCCACTGCATTCATTACCACGTCACTGCAGAGAATGCTATAAAGCATTTACTCATCACTCTGCAGGCCCCGGGCTTGCTCTGGTGAATACATGTATGGGTTTCAGTCTCGGGTCTGGGAAAAACAAGCAGTCGTGAGACAGTCTCTAGAGTGTGAGACTGGACAGGTTGAACACATTCTTGGCAGGCCGGAGGGGTGGGTCACCCGTGGACAGGACTCTAATTATGAATTCCCAGACAGGGGGCGTCCTAAGCCGAGGGGGGTGGGAGGTCTGATCCCAGCGTGGCACTTTGGTTGCGCCGGGTACCTCTGCTAGGCAGGTTCTGTGGGCTCCGTCACGTGCCAAGGCCCCAAGCTACACAAGCACCACCGCAGCGGGAACTTCGCCCACTGTGCTGCACCAGAGCCCCTATGAAGGCCTGTGGCTGCGGCCGCATTCCAGACACTGCGAGGTCCGGCGTGGGCACGTGACTGGCACCAACTCAACTGGGCAGGACATCTGGACCAGCCTATAACGTGGTACTGACGGATCTGAATCTAAAGTAACCATATCCCGGCATTTATTCGTTATAAATGCCTAAAAAAAACAAAAAACAGGATCTTGTGGAAATCTAAGGCTCTTCGAAGCGAAAACTTCGAAGCGAAAATAAATCCGGAGCGCATTTAAGGTTTTACTCTGGCATGACGGGGCGTGGCTCTGCGTTGGGAGAGGGGTGAGCACATACCAGGGATATTTTCAGCACAGTGTCATTGCTAGCTTCTCCCCACTTTTTACACTGAATAAAAGCGGCTCATTAGCTGGACTGGCGCGTGCAAGCCAGCGTGACGAAGCTTCTGATAAGAAACTTCGTCACAACAGCCGTAATGCAGGCGACCGTGTCCTTGGGGGCCGTCCAAAAAGGCAAAAGGGCGGCAGCCAGCGTTTAACATAAATGTTGACGCAACCCAATGAAAAGGAGGGGCAGGGGCTTCGAGTCCCCTTCTTGAAACTGCTTTGTTGACCATAGCTCTCGCAGGCGAGGAGGGCATGCGTGCTCCAACATCAGGCGAGACCTAAAAAACTTCGAAACAGGAAGTAGGCATGGCTTACTTCCTGTGAGAAACATATGCTAAAGCCACCAGGCCAATAAGGGTAGATTATTATTACACCATGTCAAAGCCTGTAGATCAACATTTTGTTAATTGTAATCATCCATTACCATAGTAAGGACTGTTGATGTTGGGTAGACTGACAAAAAAGGGAGTAGAATACTAGCATTGTGATATTCTTGGGTAAACCCCATTATGAGGCGTTAAAAACTGTTCACCAAATATAAATTTTTTTGCATGTTTGTATTTTGTGACCACATGCCTTTTGACCACATTGTATGAATGGTTATGCTCAATACAACAGACCCGAGTTGTACTTGGTGACAAGTCCGTGATAAAATATTTAGGTCCGATTGGGGTTCTGTTAGATATAATCACACAGATTACCAGTGGAAGCACAGTTTTTGGTGATGATCACCCTCTCTGAGAAACTCTCATAGTAAAAGATTTCCGTTGTGAGAACTCTAGTTAGACCTGCTGAGGTTTAGCTGTATATGGTTTGTCAACTCCAATTTTGCATATATTTGTAATTGTATTAAATGTCTGGTAGCTGCCTTGTAGGATCCACCTAATGATGTGCAACCGCAAGTATAAGTGACAGAGTGTATGCATGATGAAGTACAGAGTACCTAAAGCACCAGTAACTGAAGAAACACTCAGTAATAAGCCAGAGCTGTTGGCATTATCAATGCTTGAATAATTGTTTGGTTTTTTTGTAAACACAAATACGCACAAATGTGGTCTGCCTAAGTCAGCAAATATGTTGTGCAAAGGCCTGTATTCTACACACAGGCCTATATAAATCTACTTGCCTACTGTGAGAAGCTGGCCTGGTATAAGATATCCACTTTTGTAAGTGGGCACCCTGCACCATTCCAGACAACCCTTCTGGTGACTTAAGAGGTCTTAGAAAACCTTAGAAAGCTCTCTAAGTGGTAGCTGTGGAGAGCAGCCTTCAAGCATAGTCCAGGAGGAGTGTAAAGCAGCTTGTTTTACCAGAATGCAATCTTATGTATAGATTAAGTGAAAAAGAACCACACCAAGTATTTTTTTAAATATGTATTTATTATATAATACTCTCTAACACGTAAAAATATATCCTACCCGGAGATATACACAATACACACAATACTTCAGCAAAGAAACACGGTAAATAGCACAGAATACACAGTGGCCCCAGGGAGTGGACCAAACCATATACTATTTGGGTCAAGAGGATGTAGAAGTGCTAGGACCCCAAGGAACCACCCAAGGTGAGTAGATAGGGACCCCCACCAAGAGAGTGTGCAGTGAGGAAAATACGACTGTTTGCTCCGTTCAATTATGTGCAAGTCACAATTGGATTTTTAAAGTTTAAGGACCCTTCCCAGTGGACCTTGAAGAAACCCTGTGGAAGGCAGAAGGTTAGAGAACCACCCCACCCGTGGATACCTTAGTACTCACTTTGCCTACACCAGGGAAGCCAGGTGCATTCATGTGAAGTGGTGTTGAAACCACTGTCAAACCCAATGGAGGACTTCAGTTAAGTGTCGCTGTTGGAAGAGGAGAAAGTTTCCATTGGAATCCAAAGATGGATTCTTCATCAGAGGTACCTGCAAGCAGAGGGGACAGAGTCTATGTCACTCAGGAGTGACCAGGAGTGACTTGGAAGACGAATGACCTCCGATGTCGGGTGTTGCAGGATGGGCGATGAGGACCTGGACTCTGGAGCTGCAAGGTCCAGGCGATACTAAGGAGGACCAGGAGCCCTGCACGAGCTGTTCCACGAAGGATGTAGAGTGCTGAGGGGTCAATGTCCTACGGGAGCACCAACAAGCCAAGGCAAGTCATGCAGAAATCAAAGAAGGAGCAACATCGGGACCAGCAAGGTCAAGAGGTCTCACCAAAGGCAGGTAAGTCAGGGCAGGCCCAGAGCAAACCAGGGAGCCCAAAAGAAACAAAGGTGTCCCTTAAATGGACCCACAGGCCGGGGGCACTGGAGTCGCGAGAGGACCTCAAGTCAGTCACCGAAAGATGCAGGCCACGATGCGGTGTGACTGAAGATTCTGGTCACTGGAGGTGCTCGAGATTGGAGCTACTTGGAGCCCGAAGATCTTCTTGGAAAGAAGCCAACAAGCCTTTGCAACTGCAAGACGGAGGCGGTGCACAGGGGTTTGGTTATTGCAACCCCCACAAGGGATACAGAGAAGCTCAAGATCTGCAGACCGGCCGACTTAGTTGCGGTGCCTGTAAATGCAGTAGAGGAACTCTTTCACTCCAAGGGGCATTTCTTCAAGTGTCTTGGGTGCTTCACAGGCCTTGGAAGGTTCCCATATATTGCACAGGCAATGTAGCAGACTGGAAGGGAGACAGAGTTAGGCCCAAATGAAGTCCAAAGTGCCCAGACGGTAGAAGTGCAGCGATGTCGGATCTGAATCTAATCCCACGACAAATCTAGGGACCTACACCTAGGGAAGCCCTTGAGTACCCTCTGGAAAGGGTTGGGAAGATTCAGGTGACTCTCCCAAGGGAGGTCTGGACAGGGGGGAGGTTACTCTCATGTCCTTTGTCCAGGTTCACGCGAGAGCTGGAGCCACAGCTCCCAGGACGGCTTTGAACTAGACTTGTCACAGGGACACCAAATGTGCCCTCATGCAGACCGAGTGTCGCTGACAAGCATACCCATCCCAATACAAGAAATCATGTCTGGGAGGTGGTCACACCTCCCTGTGACAGGGTGCCTACTGTTCTGCCTTCCTCTGCTCGAGCTTGGCTCAGCAGCAGGAGGGCAGAATCCTGTCTTTGGGCGACAGCAACCATTTTATGCTGGTTGGATCAAGAAGGCTGGTACCGTGAACACTGAGAGCCTAACGGAGGACTCTTCCAGTTCTTGGAATCATGCCTCCCACACCGTTTATGGTGTGGGATATGAATCCAACATATTTGATACCAAATATGATTAGATTTGTTGCAGCAAGTTTTGAGACGGTCATTGCGTAATTACGAGGTGCCCCTCTATATATAGTATATGGTTGCCTCACTGACAACCCGGAAGAATGGACTCCGTAGGCTGCAGGGGTGTCCTGCTCATGCAGGGGCATCCTCTCACTTAGAACCAATCCCCCTGCCTTCAAGATTGCAAAGGACTGCTATAGGGGTGTCATAGGCTTTAAGTGCAGTGACCCTAGATATAGGAAACCTATATCTTTAGTAAGTGGTGCTAGCACCGGCTTACATAGGCTGCAATGGCAGGCCTGTAGTTCCATTTTTAATGGTCTCTCATGGGTGGCAGAATACGTGCTTCAGCCAATGGGAGACCTCTAGGGTACCCATGTCCTGGGTACATTAATACCATATATTAGGGACTTTTAAGTGTACCCAAGTATCCAATCTGGGATGTACCAAGTACTAATCACAACAATTTAGGGAGAAAGCAGATAGACTGGGGTCCTGATTAGCCGGATCCCAGCCAGACTAGTCAAAATACAGCTTAGCATCAGGCAAAAAGTGGGGGTTACCATAGAAGCAGATCCTACTTTCCTACACCCACTTGCTGTTGTGAGTCATTCCGTTTTTTTGTACCAGAGCAGGCTATATTTAGGGCCTACTTGTCTGTAGAGCTCACAATGGCAAAGAACAGGTGTTCTGTTCATTCAGAAAGTGAATGGAGCACTAAAGATGCCTTTACATTTTCAGCTTGTTGCATTTGCTGTGCATACAAAGACAGAGGTCAAATATCAGATTATGTCTTCTTACTAATTGCTGCTTACTTTATTCAGGAGGTTGGTGTTTACTTTTCTTTATTTGACTGAAAAGTTAATGGATTTTGTAAAGTCAACTGTCTGACAATCATATTGGGCACACAATAGCATCTAAATGAACTGTACAAATACTTCCAAAATATAGTTCAGTAGTTCGGAAAGCACTTTATCTGCAATTCTGAAGTGAGTTGCAAGCAAAGATTTTTAGAGAATCAAAACAAAGCTGAATACTTTACTTGGTGATGAGCAAATTATATTTACTGACACCAGATTGCCAAACATTGTTTGTACGCTACAAAGTTTCATCAGTGCCACATCATGCTTTTGTAATATATATTAAAACAGGAGTGTTTTTAAACATTAACTGAGAAACATTCCCGCCCCTGACCTGAGGGCAATGCTATTAGTGAACTAATAGGCAAGTCTGGGGACTATTAGGCAACTCAGGGGAGTTTCTACCCTATATGTGAGCTAGATTTTTATTATATCGGGAGAGAAAGATTAGCATATTAAATCAAACTAAAGAGTTTTTTTGTACGGCACCCTAGCTAGTTATTGGGAGGTGCTCTTGTATGGGATAATGATTAAAAGACAACACAGTGCTATAAAATATGTGCCTAGGATCCCACAATTTGGAAAAGAGTTTATGGGTATAGCGCATTACTGTTAGGCCGAGTAGATTTTTCAAGTCACTAGACATGAAGGTCTATTAAAAATGTTCAAAGCCTGACTTGTGAACTTCTGAGTATCATCCAACTTACTGATGTGTTCCTGTAACTGTTGTATATGGGGAAAAGTGCTGACATTAACTGCTCTTAACTGTCCAGTGTCAGTATAGCTCTTCCTTGTTTAAGTGAAAAGAGAGAAAAACAAGCATTGGAAAAACCAATGCACCTAGCTTCAATATGCCAGAGCATGTAAACAGCCATTCAAGAATGTTTTCATCTGTTGCACGCACAAAATGTTATCACACAAAAACCGGTCCAACTTTCTTTGCCAGCGTTATGAAAACTGTAGCAAACATGCACTGGCAAAACCAATAGGTCTCCCTTTTACAATGCGAGCGCTGATCTAGTAGCCCCGTAAATGTTTACTAAAGCATTCTTAAAATAAACAGTAAAATCGGGACCCTGGAGAAAATGTAAACTATTCTTTTCAATTATCTCAAAACTGAACACTGGACTCAATAGTGTCAATCTTTATAAATAGCATGTATTCTTTTTCTAATTTCAAAAAGGAAAGTGAACAACATTTTAAAAGCTCATTGCTCATGATCTAGCTTGGAAATAAAAGGACTAGTTGCAGGTGCTTTAACATAACAGCCCTCCGAGGATAAGTACCTTGGACACCCACATGAGGATAGTAAAAGGACCAAACAAAAAAAAAAACACAACTGCATGAAGCTTCGAATAAGGGCTTTTCAGAATTTAAAGGAAAACGCTTGACATTTACTTTCCACTCAACTCTGAGCCGGAAGAAAGTCTACAGCCATCTGGTACTCTGTAGTAGTCTAGGAATCAGATACCTGGGCCTCCAGAAGAACCAACGCCTCCCATTCAGTCACGTTAAGTAGACCCTCTGCCTCAAAGGCTTTCGGAGTGAGTGCAGCCACCTGAAACATCTCCAGTTCTAGAAATGCTGCGTGTGTGTGCCATGGCCTAAACGTTCATGCAGCATGTGGACAATCTGAATGAAGATAAGAAAACCAGCTTGATAAAGTCCGCCCTTTAGTCAAACCTGGCCAAAATATTCAGGTTGCGGTGCTTTTACTAAGGTAAAAACAGCACAAAAAAGGGACGAGAGAGAGAAGCACGGTATGGACCCTGCAAAAAAATATAGCTCCTTCCAGCAAGCAGTGAAAGACTACAAGTCATTCCGACAAAAGGACAATAAAGAAGTTACGCTCCTGCGGAGGAAAAATACATGAAGGAAAGGAAAATGATTCAATACAAAAGCAAGCAACTGAAATAAAAAAAAAAAAAAAAAAAAAAAAATCAGCAAAGAGATATCCTAACCCACTCTAAGCAATGGCATTGTAAACAATAGGATTTACACACAAAGCTAATAGACCCAAAAAAGACTTCCTTTCTGGACTGAACGCCTTCAGGAGATAAAGATTTGTGACAAACAGCAACTAAATAAGACACGGCAGGCATGGCTTAAAAATTAATTACCCGTCTCCAATCAGTGAACAACTGTTGAAGCCACAAATTTATTCCGAATATCTAAATAAAGGCTTGAAAGATGACCACATCTCCTGCTTGCTCTCGATGCCAAGGAAAGAACTGAATCAGCAAGTTCTGTAAAGTTCCTCCACTATTCATCCTACTCCGGCGAAAGCCTGAGCTCAGCAAATGAGTGACACATCAAATCTATAGTTAGCTAAGGAACTCTTCTCGTTAACTAAATGGTGCAACACATTCGTCCTTGTGCAATTAAATACAAAACATTTAGCAAGACCAGAGACAAAAGGGGAGGCCCATCAAAAGTTTGCACATGAACACGCTTAGTGGTACACATAAAACAAACCACTGACCACACATCCAAGACAGGCCATTAAATCCAACTTGAGCCCGAAGACAAAAGGACACTGCGCTTTTGGCCATCAAAGGCCTTCAACTCACTCGACCGGGGAAGCACAAATTTCATCATCGGGCTTCCAGCTGGTTACAAATTTTTTTCTGGAGAATATGGCCAGTTAATCAGACAAAGAGATGGCTTCTTAGTGAAAAGAGCCTCGAGTTGAAAGCAGAGCAGCATCTTCTCCAGGGAATGAAGATAGAGTATTGACAGCGGAACACTACTACTAGGGAGCACTAGATATGAGGAGAGGATTTAAGGTTGCAGGAAGGAGGAGAGAGGATGTCCATGTGGTCAGAGCATTACTCATCCCACTCAAGGATGCAGCCACGCATGCGGTGACCAAGCACCTGCAGTGGGAGAATAAGCCGACGCTAGCCACGCCATTGTGGAACTCGGATACTGGGTAGCCTCTGGGAAACTAAGGGGTTTGATAAGTGGGACACTATAGGGATATCCAGGATCAAAGATGTCTGGGGAGAGGGCACGATACATTCATTCGTGACAATTCAAGCACAATATAAATTGGCAGAGACCGAACGTTTCCGCTACCTAAAATCAGACATGCATTGTTTACTCCGGTACCGGCGGGTGTGTCGCTCCCAGAGGCATCACCCATCGAGGATAGGGTGCTTGATGGGCATCTCCCGGAAAAAAATATCGCTCTCATTTATAAGAAAATCATCAACAACATGGAGAATCCACTACTGGGGCGGAGAGAAAAGTGGTCCGGCGACGAGCTGGAACTGGATGGTGAGGATTGGCAGGAGACAATCTCCTCCCACGAGTGGTCGCCATTCCGGCCAGGCTGCGGCTGGTACAGCTTAAAATCCTGCACAGAGTTTGTCACAGGTCCAGGTCTGGTAGGCATGGGAAGGGCATTGAGTAATGAGTGCAGACGATGGTGTGGGGAGGTGGCTACATTCATGCACATACTCTAGAATTGCCGGCAGATAAAACAGTATTGGTCAGACATCCATGGCATAATGCAATTTGTGCTGGGGGTGAATCTACGGCCGCAGGCTCGCAGGTGTATTTTGAATGTTTGGGAACCCTCAGATCTTAATACATACACCACACAGTGGGCCACCCTGGCGTTCATGATAGCAAAACCTAATATTGCACAATTGTGGGGAGCTAACCAGCCGCAGCGGGTGGGGAAGTGGGTGGAAGACCTAGACTGGTGCATGTACAGAGAAAAGTCTGTCTTCATAGCGAGGGGGTGCCCCGGGAGGTGGGGTAAGGACTGGGGAGCGTGGAACGGATATAGAGGCAACATCTGTCTCCCACCGGGTGGTCATCGGGACTTGGAGGCACCCGACAACCCCTGATTTGTCTTAAGTATAATTCTTCAATTATTTTGTATATGCGATTTCTCTCTGTACTGGAGGTACCAGCCTGCTCATATTTATTTTTGCTGTAATTTGGTTGATTTGTTTAATAAAAAGAAATATTTAAAAAAAAAAAAATGCAGCCACGGTTCTGTGCTTGGATTTAAACTAAAAGACATGCCTAAACCAGATTACTCAAACCAAACTCGGCCTTCAGTTATTTAATTAATAAAGGTAGAACTCTAGCCCCAGAAGGCAGTCGGGGTAAAAATCAAACCCCTCCTGCTCTATGGTAAACTTGTTCCATTGTTGCTACAAACAATATTCTTTGTTGTGCACTCGCTTTACTGGACCCATAGTAAACTTTTAAAATTGAGAATACGGATACTTGTTGGTCCTGTGAAACAACAAGAGGTGACCCAAAACACATTTTGTTCATGCCCTCATCTTACCTCACACTGGAGCTACATAGCGGTTCAATTAACTAAATATTTAAGTATCTCATTGGACTTCCCAGCTATCGCGCTTGGCCCGCATGCAGCCGGGAAGTCACTCCTGCCTACATATAATACTTTATTTTCTTTGATCTATTTACCATCGTTGCACTTAAAGTTATCCTACTAGTTTGGAAAGATTCCAAACATGTCTCAACACACTTGATGGACGTGGGTCACTTAAATAGAAGCACACATTGCCTAATATCACCACAGTGGCAACACTGCCCCTTCCAGGTGCATCAAGGAAACACTGGACCCTTTTACAAATAAAATACAGTAATAGCCCTTTAGCCTCTCCCTACGCCCAGTGCCAGTTATCCTAGTTAAACTCTGTCCTTAACATGGCCATAGTGATCCACTACTCGCCTCTCTGCTCACCTTTCCTGTGCTTTCCCTCGCCAGTGTTTTCCCTACTCTAAACTGATCTCTCGTTATACCACACATTCCTGGAGTCTCGAAGTATTTTTTCCCTTTTCCCTATTTCCATGTCAAGAATGATGTTTTAAGAAGCTAACCAGACTCGGCAAGAAGAGGGAATGTATCTACACATGCATTTTCATAAACATAAACGGATAATAATTTGTTTGATTATACAGCTGATCCAGCGCCCCTATAGAAAATCTGTCTCAACAACACTACCCAACACCATGATACTCGCCATTAATCATAAATTCTCACAAAGCCCATAAATAACCGAGACAAATACTGGGCAACTGAATCATGTGCCCTAATTAAGCGGAACTATTCACAAACTATTTACACATTATTTACAACTGCAGTTTATCATCATCATATCTATAAAAGGAAACATTTAATTAAGTCACTTAGGTAAATGGATCAACTGATGGTAACTAGACTATGAATAAACAAGACCAGCTTGTCATTTCAAAATCTAATTTATTAATTTTATTATCAAGCAAAGAGCATTTTAGAATTAGAAATCTTTTATCTGCAAATTGAAAGCATCATTTAATCATAGTAAAGGCATATTAGACTGACATTTCAAAACAGATCAGCTTGCAAAGAATTAATGCAGTTAAGAACTCATTCCCTAAATTCTATTTCCCTGACTAAATTCTTTAAACCCTATGGAAAGTCATTAGATCAATTATCCTTACGTGCGCCAAAAGTCCGACAGCACTTCACGCCCTTCAGGAATCAGGAACGAGCCAGCCAGCCCTCCTCCCAAGGGGCCAGGTTTTATACCTTTTCTCTATATAAAACGTACTAATTCACACTAAAAGAATACTTTTTCTCCGTCATTCAGCATTTCTATTGGCTGACAGCCGTTAGTCCATATGACATCATAACCTTTTCAATCCAAAGTTGTGCCTTTCTAAAACGCCTTTGTCCTTTATCCACAGGCGACATTAGCTTCCGAGGATTTTGCAACATCTTATTAAATAACAGTTCGCTGCTTCCTCAGCTTGGCTGATCTGCCGCTTCCTGTCCTTGAAGTTATTCAACCCAGAGCACATCTTGCACAGTTCCATTTTTTTTTTCTGATGAACATCATTGTGGCAAAACCTTTCCACTTTCTTAGCTGTGCTCGGCTCATCACAACAGGATTCCAAACACCCATTTAAAAAGCTAGGCCTCAGGCCTTTTACTTGAAGGCTAGTATTCAAAGAAACACAAAACATTAATTTGAGAAATGAAATCTATTCTGTTACCCACCCCCTTTACTAATGTTAACCCATTAGTTTAGGTTATCTAGCTTTAAGCATATGAATGCAGCATTTTTATTTACCATCTTCTTTTAGGCCAATAGGATTCTCCACGAACCTTTGCCACATATAAGACACGACATAGACAAAAGCACATTTAAAATAGGCGCATGCCATTTATTTAACAGCCGCAATTATTGTTGACAAAATCAATAGACAAGGTTAGTTCATTATTTTTCAACGTACTTGCAAATGCAACATAGAGCACACAATGTTAATCCCATATGTCGTGTATGTATTTAAATCTAGATTGATTAATACATATCATGCATAAACTCATTAATAAAATTAATTATGGAATTTTAACTTCGCGAGTCAAAATATAATTCATTTCTGAACCTTGCTTCATCACAGCTATTAAGCAGTGTGTTTAAGAGGATATCAGTATTTCAATGCATGTCTACGAAAATTATGATAGCTTTGTATTCATGTTCTTGAACACCTGAAAAAAAAGGAGTCGTTTGGAGAGCTCTTTCGTTTTTGTTTTGTGCTAAAAACAAAAAAATGTTTGGAACAAACCCCCCCCCCCCAAAAAAAATGACATGTGGAATCAGCTAATGTGCAACTGCTGTGTTCAAACCAGTCATAAAACTATGTGATCGAGGGAAAGTTTGCGTGATGGGCTTTTAGCTGTCCCACAAAAAGGAGTCGACAACACAGATGACACTGGGGGGAACCGATAAAAGCAGCTCCTTTTATTTCTGGGTCTCACTCTAGCTAAGAGAGATATCGTACAGCATTGGAAGGCAACAGACAAATGTATGACTGCCGAAACTGTGGTTTTTTAGGCGAGGGGGTGCCCACCGGAATATCTAGACCGTATGGGCCGCTTACAGAGCTATCGATCTGCCCCCAATACCGCAGTCAGCCTCCCATGATCCCATTGAGCGATTGGTGGTTAGCAACTCACCTGTTTAGTCCAATGACTGACTATTTGCGGCTGGGTACTTATGTATAATGTGCATGTAATGATCTCTAGGTGTATTCGGTGTAGTTTGAGGTATTTCTGGTCTGGTGTTCTGCAGACTATATGGGTTTTGTATGATGTACCTACATACTATATGCCACGCACATTATTTGTACTAGTTTTGCCGGGCCTCGCCCATACGGTACCTTGGAAAATCAGTAAAAATGTGTTTAAAAAAAAAATTTAAAAAAAAGAAGGAGCAGACAAGAAGTGGAAAGCGTTAGGCCGCTGTAAGTGGGGTAGGGGTGGGGGATGGTGAGAACCAAAGTTTTGGCATCTGCATACTGAACATGTTTCAACAAGTTAACTTACATGCAATTATCAGTGCAGGATAGGCTTCACCAGCACACAATTCTAAGCTACACAATCAATCATTCACTAAGCCAGTAGGTTGCCTAGCTTTGGCCTGCTGGTGTCATGCTCTACTTTTTTATTTTATTAATGCATGCGTAGCCCACAAAATTGAACCCAACAAAACGAAACATTCCATGGCAGCAGCCATATATGAATGCAATAAAGTATTTTTAAATCTAAAATCTGTTTTACAGATAACAGAACGTCACGAGTGCTTCCATGTACACTGGTGTATGTATACCAGGTTTAAAAACATTTTAGTTTTAATGCACAAAACATGAAAATAAGATTCATACTGGTACAAAAAAAACAACAAAAAGAAAAAAGGTACTATTAGTTTTAAAATGTCTGCTACCTAAAGTCCAATTATACCGACAAAGCACTAAAATGTTTTTTTTTTTTTAAAACAAGGATAAATATTTTTTTAAAAAAAACATTGGCAATGCCAAGTTTATTCCATCAGCCCTGGCAAAGTAGTACACTTATTTTTAGGCAGCTGGGCACATGCGACCAGATAAACACCATCACCCACAGTGCAACACAGACAATCACTCAAAAGGGTTGACCGACTTTCACATGTGTTCTACCATGGTGACAGGAGCAAAATATGAAAGACCGTTAAACAGATCACTAAATAAAAAGGTCTGACCTATATGCATGCATTTATGTATTATTTTTTTATTTATGTTTTTATTACAAGAGTCTAGCAAAACAAAGCGTTTCAAAATCATTTGAAAGTGCAGCAGCGTAACCGGCTTCACACGACAAATAGGGGCAACACTAGAAACTACAGCGATTGAAAATCTTTCAGTCTGACAATTCTTGTATATGTGCTACCCTGTAAAGGAGTAATGAGTTCTAGCACAAATAACACAACAGATTAGATCTCCCATTGTTTTTTTAGTATTTTTCATCCCATTTCATAGAAACCAGAAATGACCATCTTCAAAAAGTAAATGGCGTTTAAACAAAGAACTTAAATATCATCAGATTCGTCTCATGGTCCCTGTAGGATGGATTGTTTTATTGATGTAGGACTGCTACGTGTTAATACTTTCTTTCAAACAATGCGGAAATTTTAGTTTTTGTTTTTTTAATTGTGGTTCTGCATTTTTCTGGCTGGCATGGAAACCACCCAGGAGCGAGGCTTAGTCAGTGACATATGGGTGGGTATGAATCTGACATTTCCCAACAACAAAAAAGCATTTACAATGCAATAGGTCGCGCATTTGTTAAAGTTGGAGCTATTGGCATTGAAAATGTTTACTTTATTTCCAGTAGATTAATATGATTTGCATAATGCTATTGCTTTTGTTATGATCCTGTGGCACTGGAGAACGAGCCAATGGGAAATAAAAAAAGAGCCAGCCTCTGATGAAGGGAGGTACAGGGTAACGAAGAGAGCAGAAGGGCAGGAGGACATGGGGTGGTCGGGTACAATTAGGAGAGAGGACAGGCTGAGGTGAAAAGAAGAGTCAGGTATGAAGCAGCGACTCTAGAGAAGGAAGGGCCAGGATAACAAGCATTAAAAAAAGCAATAGGTCTCGCCTTTCATCAAGTTAAAGCCATTTGCTTTGCTATACAATACCATTAGCAAATCAAATGGCTTTAACTTAAATAAAGGCAAGACCTATCGCATTTTCAATGCTCTTCAGAACTCTTTAGATAATACTATGTCACACAAGAGTACTCATGTACAGCTGTACACCGAAACACTTAGCATGTATAAAGGGTATAAGGAAAGGTGTTTATTGCCCCCCACAAAAAACAGCAATTAGGAAATACGCATCCTATACAACAATAAATACACCTAGTCGCCGAACAACTACAAGTGTCAGATGTGCACTATTAAAGCACACCAGGACCGCAACGTCACGCGCAGCATCAAAATCCATCACTGATTATTCAAGTCACCTAAATACCCAAATGCCCCGTTTACACCATTAACTGGGGCCTTGGCTGCCTGGAGGAGCTCAAGTGGACAATAGGCATGTGAAGTGAATAACAAAGCAGAGGGGGGTGCTGGGCCGGTTTAGGCTGAAGGAGAAGGGCAAATCCCTCACTCCAAATGTGGCAGCTCAGCAAGGCACATTCCATTGGGGACAGGGTGTGGTGTAACCCCAGAGCTGCCCACTCTGCCGAGATTGTAATTGGGGAACCACTTTCGGGTCTCGGCATTGGCTCAAGGTCCTGAGATTCTGGGCAACTCACGTAATCTCCTGTGGCTACAAAAACGAATGTGTCCTTGTGTAAAGGGTGCTCACAAAGCATCCCAATACTTTTGCCTCGAGTTCACGCTATAGAGAAATGTAAAAAATAATATATGTGTGTATGATGCTGGTTACGAAGTTATAACTATCTGAAGGTGCACTCAGGGCATGGGAACATTCAGGAGCTATACGGAGTAGCGGGCCCAGTTCCCCATCCCAGCTCGCTGTAACCCCCCAACCCATGTTTTAAACCTGCTCTCCAGACTACTGGCCGCTGCTCCTCGCCTGCTTCCTGACCCATAAAGGATCGTATTTCACTTTTCGCAGCTCCAGCTCCTGGAAGGTTATTCTCCAGAGCACGTTCCATGGCGAGGCGTTGCGGGGATAAGCATCTACAGCCAAGTAGGAGCATCCAGAACAGGGGGTGACGCCATGGGGGGAAATGGAGAACCCCTGGTAGGGCGCTCGGGGAGAGGTGGCCCTAGGAAAGAGAAGGGTGAAAACTTAAAATCTAAAAAGAGAGAGACGGGGACAAGGGTCAGACAAGCGACTTCCACACTGATGTAAAGTAGAACCTGTATTCCTACAATCTATCCCAGGCAGACAGGGAGGAAGTGGGCGAGCCCAGGATGGTTTTGGAGGGCGGGACCAGCAGCAATGTGGAAACAAGCAGCCCGCTGAAATATTGGTGCAAAGGGAGACTCTGTTCAGTGGAATGTCAGGCTGCACGCCATGTACGCATACACAGAAGCACAACCAAGATGGTTGCGCTGCCTGCTGTTTACATGCAAGGTAAACTGCCCTTGCGTGCAGCTTATATAAAGTGCAGTAAAAATTCATCACGCTTTCACTGTAAGGGAAAGCACAATGCAAAAATAAACAAGCGGCTGCCTTTGCCGAAGCCGAATGAGAACAAAAAAAAAGTGCATAGAGGCTAATTAGGAGACACAGTCTCCCGCCGCCAGTAAAGATGCAATTCCGGTTGGCGGGGCCAAAAGCGGACATGGTGGTAACCAGGAGGGACTAAAAACCCTCCTGGACAAAAACACCCAGTTTTGCATAATTGGTGACGCAAAATGACACACACCAATGCAAAACACGGGTGGAGCAGAAAGCGAGCTCTGGAATCGTATCGATTCCAAGAATCCCTTGCAAGGCAAGAGCAGCGCATGCGTACTGCCAGCACCAGGCGAGACCTAAAAAGGTAGAGCCTGTGAAGTGCTGGTGGGGAGTGTCACAATGAGAGACAAAGTTGGTGATGAAATAAGTGACTGGTGAGAAATGGAGATCCACTGGTGAAAGAAGGGACAGAATGGCGAGGGGGGAGATAGCCCATGAAGCAGCGGAGGGGAGTGCTATTAGAAGACAGTGAAAGGCGGAGGTAAAAGGAGTCATCCACTAAGAAGACGAGAGACTCTGGTGAAAGGAGGGACAGTGTGACAAGGAGAGCAGAGAGACATCAATGAAGTAGTGGTCATGTTTTTATGCAGGTTATTTTATTTGCAGTGGCAGTTTTGTTTTTAGAAAATTGGAGTTACAGCTATTGAGGCTGTAAATCAAGTGATCGGTGCTCAGGAGACAGCAGGAAGGGAAGTAGCTCAGGGTGGAGTAGGGGTGGGGAGATGAGAGCCTGTGACAGAAGAGCAAGTTGGGTTAACAGTGAACAGCGGGAGGGGGGTGATCTGGGTACTGGAAAACAACCAGCTCTTAGCCCAGCACCTTCGGAAAAGCAAACCAATTCGTTTTCCAGTGTGAAATAAAAAAAATGCTAATACATAGTGAAATCGACTATAAACCAATAAAGCCATAAACCAATAAAACCATAAAGACATAAAGCCATAAAACAATGCCAGTAAAATAATAGCCATATAATAACCACCATATAATAATGGTAATAAAATAGTAATAGTAATAATAGTAAAAATAATAATTATAATAAAATGAAAAAAGATAAAAAAATAGTAAAAACAATAGCAATAACAATAAAGCAATAATAAAACAATAAAGCAATAATAAAACAATAAAGCCATAATAAAACAATAAAGCCATAAAACAAAGCCATAAAAACAATAAAGCCATAAAACAATAAAGCCATAAAACAATGACGCCTAAAGCCATAAAACAATGACAGGAAAATAGCCATATAATAGTAATTATAATAAAATGATAACATAAAAATAGTAATAGTAAAAACAATAAAACAAACAATGAAACAAAATAATAATAAAAGAAAACAATGGAACAATAGCAATAAAACAATAACTGAGATAGAAATAATAAAAGTCATAATAAAAATAATAATAATAAAAGTAAAAATAATACAAATAAAAAAGAACATAAAATACAAGAATAAACAATTTAAAAAATAACAAAGTAATAAAGTGATAAAGTAACAAAATAACTAAGAAATAAAGTGATAAAACAACAAGTAATAAAGTGATAAAGTAACAAAGCAACTAAGAAATAGTGATAAAATAAGTGATAAAGTGATAAAAAAGTAATGATATTAAAATAAAATAAAAATGTTATAAGAATACTAATAATAATAATAATAATAAGTATTAGTATTCTTATTAATTATTTTTCATTTTTTTTAATAAGACTCAAATAAAATAAAGTATAAAATAAATGAAAAATAATTAATAATAATACTAATACTAATTATTATTATTATTATTATTATATCTCACATCATGGGAGAAAACTCACATGGTGCGGGGGCATTCTTTCTATTTTATTTTTCAAATATAAACTCCCGCTGTGGAAAAATTTGATGATCAGCTATAATATCTATATTGATAGAGCCATCCATCAAACTTATCCTACATTGCCCGAACCGATCATGGCAGTTCCTCCAAATGTACATGGTTAGCAGTCCTCTCTAAATCTGGCAGTAGTAAAGGTAATCAAGCCCTCCTCAATCCTGTCAGCTCTTACTTGGTCTGCTAAACTCAACCATCAGTCTAGGGAATATAGTAGGCAAAAAAATAATGGTTTGGAATTCTACCTTAGACTATATGCAAGCATTCGCCTCATCACCTGTTGGGTGATTAATTTCCAGTAGTATGCCAGAAAACGCAACACTGGCATAACGTTCAATGTTTGTGAATTATAAAAAAGTAGTACTTTTGCCTCCATGCAAAGAAGTGCAGATTTGCTACTTTTTGGGTAAATCGGTCACTAAATATAGCAAGTTACAACATCTTAATGAAATCAGGATGACAAGAAAAACAGACGTAGCAGCCTAGACTCAACTCAGGGCCCCTAGACCCAACTAACAAGCCAAGGGAGCACTTATTGGAGGGGCGGTCTCACACCCTAAACAACCACCAACCCTGAGGAAATGCCCTGCAGACCACCAGCCATCCTGCTAGAATCCCATTTTGAGAAACTCAAAGAGTCAATTGGACAATTTTACTTCACTCTCAACAGATTTTTATTGCAACAGACAGCGAGGTAACACCCAGCAGCCACTTATGCCCTCATTATGAGGTGCCACTTAATTTTGATGAGGCTATTATCAGCACCCACCCCATCGAAATTATGAGATCTGTGATCACTGAATGGCAAATTTCACCTGGAGGTTTTGGATGCAGGCCGCAGTCATATTCTCCAAGAGAAAATGAGGAATCATAGAAGGAGCACTGGGGGCTGAAATTGGACCCATAATTATGAAGGACACCCTGTAATTCCATGTTTCATAAGTAACTTCAGTGTCCAATCTGTGATGGGCAGTCTTGTCCCGCACTGAAGAGCCCATGTTGCACAATAAATGTTTAGACACAAACTCCGGACAAAGATCACTCAGAAAATAACCAGTTCTGGCCCAAAATCAGCACTAGCAAATCACACTTGCAAAACACCAGCAAGGAATATATTTATCCTTGCCAAACTTCAGCTACGCATACATGGGCACTATACTATTGAAATAACCATCTGGAATACGCTAAATTACATTTAAAGACATCATTTTAGGGTAGAGACCTTTAAGAAGATGGATCAGAAAACATTTCCTTTGGAGAAAAAAATGGGGTACATGTCTCTTAGATGTGTGCACATTTGCTGCAATTTGAAGAACCAAAAAGACTTGGGAAAACGTGCTAGGGTTTCATGTTGATTTATTGAAAACAATAAGTGTGCTTGCGTTTCCTTACATGCAAATGGCAGCATCTAAAATAAACAAGCATAGTTTACAGATATCAGCCTTGTATGAATCAGACCAGCTCACTCTTATGAGAGCTTGGATTGTTCGGCCAGGTATAGGCCCATCAGGCATGGATGACAGGTTGCGGTATCGGAAGGTGTACACAGGGTGTGATTCACCTTTGTAAAGAGGCAGGACAGCAGGCTGATCACAGCAGACTAGAGCAATCAAAGACATTAACCAAAATCATACATTTAATACAAGAAATCCTGGAACAAGGTGTTGAACAATAACTAGGTTTGTGAAAAATAATCTTGTGTAGACTGTCTTGCAGGAAATAAGATGCAATAGCATTCTGCTCCAAAGGAAGCCAAGATCACCCAGGTACCCAACATAAGAAATCAGCACTGGCATTTCCAAATGCCTTGCATTTGTTAAGCTTAAATGTGTCACTGAACAGGTTCCAGTGTCCTCACGCCAACATCCAGTTCCCTCGTGTCACCAACCACTTTGATCACTCATCTCAGACTATAAGATTCAGCCAATCAATCTGCATTATCAGCATCTGCCTCCAACAGACCTCCTCTCTCTCATATCCCTTGGTTTATCTGGCATACAGTTGGCGCATCAGCGGCCATCGATGCAGACTCCTTCCTCCTCATTCCTGTGACCAACAACCCTCTGTGCGTAACCGCATGATTGGATGGGTCCAAGTCCTCCGATGGCCTTCTACGATGGGGCCTAATAACAGGACCGGGCACCTCTACCCTAAGCCACGCAGCTACTTTAGTACTAGAACATTGCTCAAATTTGCATTCGCCTCAGGCATCTATAGTCGTGTCCTGACGACGATTCAGGCATTTACTTAGAGGACTAGAAACGCTGTAGACTTCTCGCACCCTGACATAACTGTATATTTTGTATTATGTGCAAGGGTGCTCTAATGTATTCTTTGTTGGCCTAATTGTGGCAATTTGTTCGGCCACAGTTTTGTGTTTGCCTGAGTTTCATTCACCATTTTTCCCAATTTATGTTCCCACTTGTACGTCCTCTCTTACTTTTTATATTACATGATTGTGTTCATTAAGACAACCAAAAGCAGCTACCATTGCATTTCCAAGGATCCCTCACACACACAGCAAGTAAAGCAAATATTAAGCAGCTGAAGCAGTCTCATCTGAAGAGACATAGCAAAGCATCAGTACTTGTAACACCCCTTTACCACAGAACAAATACACACCATGGGCATATTGGAGATGTGAGACCAGGCGGTAATCCAGTCCTCATAGGAATCGCATTACTTGTAAGAATATAAACATGAAGCAGTCTCTTGCAAGCAGTACAGTTTCACCTTTAAATGGAAGCCGCGGATGAACCTGTGGACGCATGCTCTTAATTCAAAACATGAGGAAATTCATTAAATAATATACTAAGATGTGGCTAGTATTTAATGGTATCATTTTCTAACAAATGGTGGCCCTCAATAAATTTGAACATTAACCTCTGCATTTTATTTTGTTATTACTATATTATGACAGATGCCTTTTTAGTGTACCGCTGCGAGTAGGGGGAAAATGTGTTTTCAGAAGGCAAGGATGGGATGATCCTGAATGAGAAGGAAGATGATCCAACCAGGCAGAGCTCTCCTAACAGAGTGAAAACAAATCAAACAAGAACTTTGTTCCAATGGCAAGGTGGCGTTAGTCATAAAGTTGGGGCGAGACAGGAGTGTCGGTTCAACAGATCTATCAATGACTGTGCTGCTCTCCGCAGGCCCTATGTGTGGTGAGAAGGAGAGGGACAGGATGAAAAAGGCACTGGCAAGTGCCAGGCAAAAAAAAGGGAAGAGTTTACAACTGAATAAGTGAGGGTGGGGTTTAGCATGATTTTAAGCAGGGGAGAAGTTGACAGGCAGTATGCAATAAGGATGTGCGGAAGGAGACTGTCAGAAAGCTTCATCAATAATCCATGCATTGCAACGGAAGATCTTCTTTGGCAAAATAATGGTATGTGATCAGATTAAGTTAATTGTGTTATGAATCAGTTACTGACTATTGAAAGGTTCTTTTCTTGAAAAATACAACCCAATAGATTCCACGGACAAAAAAAAAAAAATATCAATACAATTTTTTTTTTTTAATTAATTAAAGTAAAACCCAGACACCACAATCGTTCTTAGGAGAGCTAACTGGTATAGCTTCGAATAGAGCGTTTGTACAAAATCAGCCCATTTCTTAAATGCAGAACCGCGAAAAAATAAAAACTAGCTAGCAACTGCTCAATTGTTAACTATACTCGCGATCTACGTGAACAGGCAAATGTCCCTCTGACGTTGATCAATTGGCTTAGTGAAGAACTTAAACAATTGATACGTGCCTGTAGTTCATGAATTATGCACCAACCACTGAGCAGACTACTTTGATATTCATGGCATAAAGTTGGGATACTTAACAATGGCTTGGCAACGTTGAGGCAGCAGCAGAAAGAATTCAAAATGTACCTAAAAGACGGCTGGATAGATTTTAAGGTCATTCAAAACAATTAGATAACCTACAGCCAAAAGCTCAGCACTTTACTAACTTGTTTGGCCTCCACTCAAGGAAAGTCAAGTCAAGAAGATTTATATAGCGCGCTACATACCCATAGGGTCTCAAGGCGCTTGAGGAAGGGTGGGGAGTTACTTGTCAAATAACCACGTTTTGAGTTGCTTTCTGAATGCTAGGTGGTTCTGAGTAAGGCGAAGGTGAGTGGGAAGTGAGTTCCAGGTTTTAGCTGCCAGGTAGGAGAAGGATCTACCTCCCATGGTGGTTTTGTTGATGCGAGGTACAGTGTCAAGGGCTTGGTTGGAGGATCGTAGCTGGCGGGAGGGAGTAGCTGAAGCAGATTTCAAGCACGACTCTCCACGCTGGCAAAGTTCTTACTCGTTAACTGGAACAGTAGTTAACATAACTGCTACAAAACAAGAAGTCTTCCAAATGAAAAAATAACTATGTTGTCCTATATTTTTACAGAAAAGGTGTATGTCAATTCAATGAGCAACCAAGAAGGACTGGAGCAGAAAAGCGAATATATTCACTCACATTGATAAAAGATTTGATGGAGCAACAACTGTACTAAAAGGGAAGCTTGTGTAAAGTGTCTTTAACCAGATAAGAAGCATGTATGCAGTTCCAATGTAACTATGGAACACAACAAGTCATACCACCACTTAAACAGATGCTATGCTACCCTGTGGTATTGCAAACGTAACATGCATTTGCAATGCAATAGGTCTCGCATTTGTTAAAGTTAGAGCTGGTGGTGTTGAAAATTACAATGTTTTTTGTACTTTTGCTTTTTTATTTGCAATGTGTTGTGATGTGCCACTGGTGATGGAAAGGCACAGGGAGATGCAGCTCCAAAGCTGCAACTAAAATATAAAGCATGGCGAGGTATTTTTATTGCATTGTCTTATTTCTGAATTCTTTCTTTAGAATGTAAGCAGTTTGACTAAATAAATGTTGCTTTCAGTGTCTGTTGCTATGCTCTCTCTCACATATGTACCCATAAAAATACATTTAATTAGGCTGAGCAGGGACCCTGGAGCCTACACCCCACAATGTTATCTTGTACGCCCTCTGATTGGATGACTTGTGGTGATATCTGTTCCTGATGCGACGCTTATGAAGATGCACCCATGAATCATGAGAAGAAGTGGCAGAACATTCAGAGAGGGGGGCAACAATCCCAGTCCTTCAGAAGTCAGAATCTGTATTTTATTACCACTCAGAAGTGTAAGAAAATAATGTTACTAATGAAAACAAACAGAACTTAAGAGTTTAATTTAAAAAAGCACATGTATGGTACAATTTTAATAGAAATGGATCGTTCCACACCATTGTATAAAAATGCTGAAAGATGATTTAATTTATAATTTGACACTATCTGAGAAAATAACCACACGCGCAGATGCATATGTGAGGAAATGAGACACACCCGTCGCCCACAGTCAGGTCAAACCTGGCGCTGTCTATAGAGAAACAGATGAAGGAAGCTCCATGTCGCAAAGGGCACCTGACCCCTCACAATTTATTGGCCATATTTAACATAACCATTTGCCATCCTTTAAAGGGAGACGCGCGTCTGTCTGGTCTTACCAGTCTCGCATTCCTTTATTTTGTAATTTTTTTTACTTAACCGTCCCATGAATAGTAATCAAGGCTGCATCTTCTGCATGCTATATTTTCATCGCAATCTTTTTATATTGTATTTCAATTACTCGGTTAGCTCAATTATCCGGACAGCCTTGCCGCTGAGGTTTAAGGTGGAACACAAACCTAAATTAAAAGGCTGCAAGGGCCCCTGGATTACGCTAACAAATCTAAGAAGTCACATATTGAAGAATGAATCGCCGTCATTTGTTAAAATCAAAACAGCATGGAGATCAAAGAAGACACGTGAAAGCGCAGAGCGTGCTCATGTACGAGCCCGGATGGGCGGGGCCTAAAGGAGACAGGGAGGGAACAAAAAAGCCTCACTTTCTATAGAAAGCGAGTCTTTAGCATAATGTGTGACACACGCCAATGAAAAGCATGGGCGGAGATTCCAACCCACTTCCGAAGTCGACTTCACAACAATAGATCTCGCAGAGCAAGCAACGCATACGCTGCCACGGTAGGCGGGGCTAAAAATACAGCATTACTAATGGAACTCCAAAGCGTCTTACGGAGAAATTCTGCAGCCGCAATACAAAGTATGAGAAACAAAGTTGGCAACTACAGTCGAGACTTCTTTCCGCTGGTCCTTGGATTCCTCCCGTCTCCTCATTCCGCATTGACAGTAGTGCTCCCTTTATTCGTTGAGACTTCTCATCCTCGCCAAAAATACGCCTCCCAAACCTCACTATCCCTTTCACTCAATGTGCCTCATCTATTCATAGGATCACACAACCACACCTGCAGAGGAGGGAAAACACTGCATCCAAAGCAGTTCTTCACACTGAAGGTTAAACATTGTTTTGATATAAAATATTTTTTTATGAATGTTACATGATGTTGAACAATGAAAGTATTTCTCTGCCAAATGTCTGTTATGGACTCCGATACACCACCCACATTCAAAATAAATTGAAAAAAAACTAATTTAAGCAATCTTTTTAAAAGAAATATTCAAGGGCATTAGGGGAAGATTCTGCAGAGCAAGGCTGGCTCTATGTGGAGGCCCCTGAAAGGCTGGGACCCTGGACAGGGCCCTCTTTGCCCATTCCTTAAAAAGGCTCTGCCTGCCAACACTCACTCTTGGTAAAAAGGCCTAATAACTTACCAAGCCATGCGGAATGTTTTAAATCTGGAACTGAATACTGCATGTTATTCCAATTTTGACCTCAGATATGCTTGTCTTGGTGCAATGCACCCTCCATACCCACCCTACCACCACCAGAGTCACAGACACAAGAGGGCCTGGGTTTTGCCACCCCCCCCACCCCACCCCCCATGTGTGTTAAAAGCTGGGGCGTGCAGAAAGCACAGAAGCCTGCATTGCTATTTGCCCTTTGAGTGGTAAAAACTCCTTACAGGGGCCATTTGACGCGCCTTTAATATTCTGACCCAGGGGCGCCAGCATGTATCTGGTGCAATGTCCCCCTGAGGCCGGGCACTCAGACCCGAGGCCTCGAGATGAAAACTCTGCAGAACAGGTATTCAGTAGAGCCAGTAAACCAGCCACCAGTTGGGGCGGTATTTACCGGATGAGGTGGTGTCTGCCCCCCCTTCCAGGGCCCTCGCATCCTCAGTCAGATGTCAGTGAGGGAAAACCTGTCAGTCCAGTGCAGGTGTGGCATTGCCCCCAGACTGAGAAGGTATAAAAAGCCATCACGCAGACACCCAGGAGAGACGGTCCTGCGGATCGACAGACAAAGAAACCTCAGGCAATGATCTCAAGCAGGCATCAGACAGACATCGCATCCAAGCATCACGCACAGACATCACTCACAAAGTTTCAATCTCAGACTTTACGCACAAATACCAGGACAGTCCTCACGCACAGACATCTCTCACGCACAGACTGACCCCGTGCCCGATGGGCCTCTGAAGACATGCGTTGTGTCCTGGGATCCCTCCTGGCCGCAGCGCTCATCGTCAGGCTTGGTAAGGTTTTCATGTGAAGATGGGGCTGTGAGTGGGGCCGGGCGGGGATGAGGTACAACGCGGACCCACTCGGGGGCACCCCACGCTTGGTTCCAGCACCGGGGAGCCTTGCAATGGTATCCCCCAACTCAAGGACAGAGCTTTATTTTAAATTGTATTTCTCAAATTTGTAGTCTCCGATAAGTTGGTGCCATATATGTATTTATTTTATATATAGGCCAGGGCCTTGGGTACCTATAGGCGTCTGAGCAGACAATCCTACACCCACTTGAGGGAGGCTGAGTGAGGAAGGATGAAAACATACCTTTTTCCTCCTTTTTAGGCCTCATCTTATCCTTGTTCTGTTTCTTTGATGTGGGCCGGAGGAGCTCTGGGGCAGCAGGGGCCTGAAGGCAGGAGCCCCCCACAGGCACTCGCTCCAGAAGAGAGTGCTGGGGCGCCGTGCATCTGCTTCTAGCCGCTATCCAGACACCCATATCCTCCCCAGACCATTCGTTAGGTTCGTGGGTCCGTAAATACCCTGTCCAGTTTCAACTAGCAACAGTGTAAACGGATCGATTTAAAATGTACGCGCGCACACACACTCTAAGGACTTGGAGCAGCAATATTAACAAGCGGCAGGGAAAGCGATCGCGAAAGTGAAAGCGATCGCTATTGGAAAACAAAGAAGCCCGCGAGTCGTGCACGAACCACAGCGAGCCATCTGGTTTCCATTAAAACGCCCCCCTGTCTGGGCACGATAATTGAAACCACATGGCATTGGCGTGCGTAATAGACACAGATCGGCCATGGGCGGAGCGGAGCGCCTTTGGCCAATTGCGTGCTGTCTTTAATAAAAAGACGCAAGCAAAGGCCAATAGCATAGCCCAGAAGGAAAAGCACACGTACGAGCATGTGCGATTCCTAGGTACGTTTTAAAACCCCTTACAAAAAGTCTCATGCTGCGCACTGCACAGCTAGGCGCGAGACCAAAAAATACTTAAATGTATCAAAACAAAAGAAACTATATAATATAGGGGATTTGAAAGTTTAGCAGTTAAGTTTAAACTACTATCTGTGAATCTCAGATTGAAAAGTTTCCACGAAGAACCATTTTTAATACTATGCACTTTACCAAAATGTGCACAAATGTGCATTTTTCTCCATAGTAAATTTTATCTGTAAAATTATAAATGGGTAAAAAAAAAATGCATCTTTTCCAGAAAGGGTTGGGAGTAACATCAAACGGACAAGGGTGAAGAGCAAATTGTCACTTAGAACCCAGCTCAACTTGGTAAGAGGCAACTCAGCAGCACAGGGGTCTAGGGCATGGAGGAAGCTGTATAACACGTTGAGACACTTGCCACGGGGCTTATGTTGTCCGTGTACTGATAATTATCTAGATCAAGGGTCCTGCAAACACCTACACCTGTCTCTAGCTTTCTTTCTCCTTGCCCATCGAAAGAAAAGAATATGTGCAACGATGCCACGCAACTTCCCAGAGCAAACATTACAAAATATAATATTCGGCGTCCAGGCGCACACCCAACGGTTCTCATTATCCCCTCGCATTTGCTAAAATATGAAAAAAGTAATATTGTGCCCTGCCACTTGTGGCTCCCCTACCTCTCAAACCAGACTCAACGAGGACTCAAGCTCTCCAAGTCATGTCAGGGCAGCCTGGAAAACTCACCTCAGACTCTGGTCTCTGCAGGGCCGCAATAGACAGAAAAGACGGCACTTGCCCACGGCACAGTGACATCACTTTCCTACATGAGAGAAGTAATGCGAAACTGAAGACATACTTCTATTCCACCACTTTACTGAGGTCCCAGGGAGAGGCAGGTAAGTAGCCCTATGAAGTAACAGCAGCAGAAAAACCATCCTTTGACTTTCTACTATTATTGTGCCATACTAGTAAATAACCTGATTCAGAAACAGTAATCGCACGTATATAAACAAAAAGACTACTCAACAGGTTTGCTAGTGCATCTAAACACCCTGTAATTCAGTCGTTAATCAGAATGTAAGAATTGTTTCTGGTAAAGCACTCGTACAAAAACAAAGGGTCTGCGCTTAATCTACTCCTATTATCAATTAATGCCTCGGTTTTTGTTCTCATCACTTCTTCTAGCCTCAATCTTTGTGAAGGTCTCACTTTTCTTCCTCCTCCATCTTTGATAAAATCCACCAAAATCACCTCTGCTACTCCAGATTTCCCCCACTTTAAAAGCCCGAAAAACAAAAATTATAACTTTTCCCGTTCTTGCAAATGTAACGCCTTAATCTACCACATATCTGCCATTTGCTTTATGTGGACATTATAGAAGCTCTCACACTAGCTTGTGTCCTTTTATATGATAATGGCCATTACATGTATAGAGTACAATGGCAAGCATCACATATTTCACATTCTCAATTCAACAGAAGGCGGTAAAAATATGTCAGCAAATAAACACCCTATTTTGTCAGCCTAGACTAAAAATAAATACTAAAAAGTGGAAGAAAAGGAAAGGGGAATCTGTTCCGCTAATATGTAGTCTACCGACAATCTACAACAAAGTCCCATAAAGTTTTACTCCTGGTTCCAACTCGCTCATCCAAGCTCTGCTCCAAAATGCCACTGCACCCTTTATCGTAAACTGCTCCACTTTGCCCATTGTTCTTTAAGTCAACTACACTGTCACTTCTCTTTTAAATACTTAATCCTAATATCTTGGCAACAATTTCAAAACAGTCCAGAGGCTTGACTCAGCTTGTATTCCTCCTCTTCGAATCATACTATGTTTAAACTGGTTTCTGCTCCTTTCATTTTCTAGCACCTCGCATAACCAGATTCACTGGCGCCATAGTGACTTTTCCAATCTGCACTTTAGAGTCAAAGAATCTCAAACATTATATAAATATCTATAAGCCACTAACTACACCAGAGATGCAGACAGATTAGACGAAAGGCGGTTCTTCCTCCCCACTATAATGAAAAGACCTAAATATTATTCTATTCTCGGATGCCTTAACCAACGATCAGTGTAGACGTCCATCTGATGCATGAAATACAAAACAAATAAAATCCCTTCAGGATCACCTTATGGCTTGGTTTTCTACCCCACACCTATTCCAACCCTATGTGTTCTAAAAATAAGCCAAACGTGTACAAAACCAAAATGTAAAATATCTACAGGTCATCTGGACCCGCAATAACTGAACAGACAGCCAAGTCACACCTTCCGAAAAACAAGACAATTCAAAAGCCATGGAGTTGTCCAAGTAATTCCCCTTTGCTCCAAAAAATGCGCCCAATATCTATAACCAGGAAAAGGACACTGGTTCACTCTCATGAAATAAACAGCAAAGCCCTAGGGCTCACACAGTTATATACAAACAAATCAACATTTTCAAACAGAAGTTCCTATTCCTTTATTCCAGCTCGGAACCATGACAACACTTGCTGAACAATTCCATCGCTACACATGCAAATTTAACATTTAACTTTCTCCGAAGCTGGACTCTATGTGGAACGAACTATAAGTAGATACAGGGACAGGAAGACCACCACATTCGCCCTTCTGAAACTGAGTGCTGGGAACACTGACATAAGAAGAAGGGCAGAGAGAAAAGGTGTCAACACAGACTAAAGAGTGAGAGAACACAGCTGCCACAAACTGGGGGCAATATTAGGAAAGGGACTATACCAACACACAGAGAGGAGGATGCTACCTACACTCACAACGTAAAACTGAAACTTCCATAAGATAAACACCCAAAGACACTCTCATAGGTTTGGTTGAAAGTCTAAGAAATAACAAGGGCCCAGTCGTAGTTTCTTGTGCACTACTAGGTCATCTCAAAATTTAAAATAAGTACAACTGTTTTGTTAATGTCCAGAAATTCCCACTAGTCCCTGGCATTAAAAGGAACTACTTTCTCTCTGGGTGAAAACTAGTGCTTGGGAAAAATGCATTCAATTACAGAGAAAAGAATCAAATTCTCAAGTGGGCCGCACCACACGCCATTTTGAATGCTTTGGTAGATGAAAGCAAAACGGGAATGAACGTATAAAGAACCAATTTATGAAGGGGGCTGTTTGAAATCCCATCCAACTATATATCAAACGTATCTGGATATAGAAATGAAAATGTGTTTTAAAACAAGTGGGAAACACAGTCTGCCCAGTTCTCTCACACACTGCTGCGCTCCGGTGACATTTAGGCGGGTGTCAGCTCTTACAGTCACTTCTCTTAGGAAAGTGAGGCCGGAGTTAGCCACAAGCAACCCAGGCTTGAATCTCAGACTGGCCAGGAGCATACGCCAGAGTTACAATGTCACCAAAATAGAAACTTAGTAATTGTACAACCACTTCACTCCGAACGAATATGTAACCACCATCTTAAGCGAAGTCTCCTCTGAGAAAGATACAATGTATGTCTCCAGCCTGCAGAGTTAAAAGGAAACTTTCCATGCCACATCAGAACTGCGCGTATTCAACCCTAAAGCGGAAGAAGCCATGTTTGAGGATGTGGAGCTATGAAACTCATCACATCCAAGAAAGGAGCCTCAGACAACCTGGCCAAAAAACAGAGCTCGTCTCAATTTAGATTTTTGAATGATGTTCGAGTCTGGTATACACTAGTATCGCAGTGCGTATTGGTGTGTCGGCAAGACAAATTAGAAAGAAAGCCTAAATGGGGAAGATGCTAAGACACAGAGGCAATCAGCAGGCGGTAGAAGAACAAGCTTCCTTCCCGTTATTCTGAGGGATCGAAGGACTGCGAGCAGTAGCAAGATCATGTGCACAAGAAGCAGGCCCACAGCAGTAAAGGAGGACTGAGCCATCACCACAGTCTTATTTCTGCAGGATACAAAATACACAGACTGCGCCCGTGCAGCATTTACCCTCTAGCTTTCAAAGTAAAGGATCTCGAACCAGAAGCATCTTAAGCAACCCCCAACGAGAACTCGAGATGAGCAGCAGAATAGCCTGAACCTTTGGAGCAATCAGATCATCTACGCCTTCTCCTAACGACTAGCACAGACAGTGCTGGAGGGCACCAATTACAGTAAAGTCACATCAGGCAGTCATAAGCCTCTCCCAAGGGAAGATACAACCAGGGAAGGCGAGACACTAGGACTTCAATCAGACATGTGGTTGCAATGGAATCTTTCCAAGCAAGAAATGGCGGATTAGGCACCTGCACAGAGTCAAGGAATCCAGACATTACAAATGAATTTGGATCAATCAAAAAAATTCTAGAGCGCGCTACTCACCCGTGGGGGTCTCAAGGCGCTGAAGGGGGGGGTGCTGCTACTGCTCGAAGAGTCAGGTCTTGAGGTGTTTCCTGATGGCCCTGAGTCATTCGTAGGTGGGAGGGAGGGAGTTGCATGTTTTGGCTGCTAGGTAGGAGAATGATCTTCCTCCGGTGGCGGTTCTACGAGGCGAGGCTGGCGGAGCGGAGTTGGCGGGTGGGAGTGTAGAACGAGAGGTGGTTGTTGAGATATTCGGGGCCCATGTCGTGGAGTGCTTTGTGGGTGAGGAGCCTGAATGTGATCCTCTTGTTGACAGGGAGCCAGTGCAGGTTTCTCAGGTGGACGGATATGTGGCTGTGGCGAGGGATGTCGAGGATGAGTCGTGCGGAGGCGTTTTGTATGCATTGTAGTCGATTCTGAAGTTTGGCGGTGGTTCCTGCGTATAGGGTGTTTCCGTAGTCCAGTCGGCTGGTGACGAGGGCCTGGGTGACGGTCTTTCTGGTTTCGGTGGGGATCCACCTGAAGATTTTTCGGAGCATGCGTAGGGTGTTGAAGTAGGAGGACGAGACGGCGTTGACTTGCTTGGTCATCGTAAGAGATGTGTCCAGGATGAATCCCAGGTTGCGTGCGTGGTCCGCGGTTGTTGGCGCGGAGCCCAGTGCTGTGGGCCACCAGGAGTCGTCCCAGGTGGAAGGGGATTGTCCGAGGATGGTGACCTCCGTCTTGTCCGAGTTCAACTTCAGGCGACTGAGTTTCATCCATTCTGTGACGTCTTTCATACCTTCCTGGAGGTTGGTTTTGGCGGTGGCAGGGTCTTTGGTGAGGGAGAGTATAAGCTGGGTGTCGTTGGCGTAGGAGATGATGTTGATGTGTTTGCGTACAATGGCGGCGAGGGGGCTCATGTAGATGTTGAAGAGGGTTGGGCTGAGCGAGGAGCCTTGGGGTACGCCGCAGATGATCTTGGTGGCCTCTGAACGGAAGGGCGGGAGGCGGACTCTCTGGGTTCTGTCGGAGAGGAACGAGGTGATCCAGTCCAGGGCCTTTCCTTGGATCCCAGTGTTGAAGAGGCGGGTTATTAGGGTGCGATGGCATACGGTATCGAAGGCTGCCGAGAGGTCCAGGAGGATGAGGGCGGCTGTTTCTCCGTTGTCCATCAGGGTCCTTATGTCGTCGGTGGCTGCGATGAGGGCAGTCTCGGTGCTGTGGTTGGCTCGAAATCCAGACTGGGACGGGTCGAGCGAGTTGTTTGCCTCGAGGAAAGCAGTCAGCTGTTTATTTACGGTCTTCTCTATAACTTTGTCCGGGAAGGGAAGAAGAGAGATGGGGCGGAAGTTCTTGAGGTCTTTGGGGTCCGCCGTGGGTTTCTTCAGAAGGGCGTTGATTTCTGCCTGCTTCCAGCTCTCGGGGAAAGCGGCTGACGTGAACGAGATGTTTATGATGTTCCGGAGATGTGGTGCGATGATGGTGTCAGCTTTGTTAAAGATATGATTGGGGCATGGGTCAGAGGGGGAGCCGGAGTGGATGGAGTTCATGACGTTGGTGGTGTCTTCAGTGCTGATGGGTTTCCAGGTGCTGAGGGTGGAGGTGGAGGCCGCTGGTTCGATGACTGGAGGCGGAGTCTGGGGTCCAAAGCTGTCATGTATATCTGCGATCTTGCGGTGGAAGAACGTGGCAAGGGAGTTGGAGAGTTCTTGTGACGGTGTGACGTCTTTGTTGGTGGCGCAGTGGTTGGAGAGCTCTTTGGCGATGTTGAAGAGTTCCTTGCTGTTGCGGGTGTTGTCGTCTAGTCGCTCTTTTAATGATGTAATTTTGGTGGTACGGATCAGCTGGTGTTCGCAGGCGGCGTTCTTGAGGGCTGTCATATTCTCTGTAGTTTGTTCGTGGCGCCAGGTTTTTTTCAAGGGTTCGGCAGGATTTCTTGGAATCTTTGAGGGCGACTGTGAACCTTGGGGTTCTCCTGTTGCAGGTCAGGCCTGGGGGGGTTCTTCAGTGGTGCGAGGTCGTCGGCGCAGTTGGTGATCCAATGTGCGAGGTTGCGGGCTGCGTCAGTGTCCGTGGTGTTGGCTGGCGGGTTCTGGCTCAGCGATGAGAGGAGTTGGTCTGTGGTGATTTTGCTCCAGTATCTGCGGGGGACCTGTCGCGTGCGGTGGTAGGATGTGGTCTTTTTGAAGGTGAAGTGGATACATCTGTGGTCGGTCCAGTGTAGTCCGGTGGTGTGGCTGAAGGAGACGTGGTTGCTGGCAGAGAAGATGGGGTCGAGCTTGTGGCCGGCGAGGTGGGTGGGGGTGTTTACTAGTTGCTTGAGTCCGAGGTTGGCGAGGTTGTCAAGCAGGGTGGTGGTGTTGTTGTCGCTGTTTTTTTCCAGGTGGAAGTTCAGGTCCCCTAGGAGAATGTATTCTGGTGATGCTAGGGCGTGCGGGCTGATGAAGTCGGCGATGGTTTCGCTGAATTGTGTGCATTGTCCCAGGGGGTCTGTAGATGAGCGTTCCTCTAAGGGTGGTCTTGGGGTTGGTGTGAATCTGGAAGTGTAGGTTTTCGGCGGCAGGGAGTGTGTCTTCGGTGAAGGTCGTGATGTCGATGGTGTTCCTGTGGACGATGGAGATTCCTCCTCCGGTTTGGTTGACACGGTCCTGCCAGGTGATTTTGTAGCCGTGCGGGATGGCTATGGTGATGTCGGGGGCCGAGGAGGCGTTCATCCAGGTTTCCGTGAGGAAGGCGACGTCTGGTGCTGTTGTGTCGATGAGGTCCCACAGTTCGACGGCGTGCTTGTGGACGGAGCGGGTGTTGAGGAGGGTGCACTTGAGGTGGTGGTTGTTGTTGTTGCGGTGTTTGAAGGGTGGGGGGCGGGTTCGGAGGCAGGTGAATTTGCAGGCTCGACAGGTGAAAGGTCCGTGAGTGCGCTTCGGGGTGGCTCGGTAGCAGGCGGGTGGTCGTCCGCTGTTGAGTGCGTGGAGGGCCGCGGAGTCGTACCTCAGTCGAGTCCTCTGGGTCCGGCGGGGGCCAGGGTTTCAGGCGCTGGGCGCAGTCCGGCCGTAGACTGGCTTGCCTTTGGCGCGCCCAATGCGCACTTCCGCACAGTCTCCTCCATATATGGCAAAGTGGGAGGGAGGAGCAGCTGGGAGGCAGGAGCGGGGTGGCGATTGGGCGTCGGGGAAGCAGAAACAGAAGGAAAAAGGGGCGGGCCGCCGGGGAGCATCGGCGGGGAGCGGGGGGGGGCACCAGCGGGAAAAAACGATCACCGGCAGAGCAACAATAGAGGAGGATACAGGCAGGACAACGAATGCAAAGGGGCACAGCAGAACAGCAAAACACAGCGGGGAAAAAACGATCACGGGCAGAGCAACAATAGATGAGGATACAGGCAGGACAACAAATGCAAAAGGGGCACAGCAGAACAGCAAAACACAAGATACAAAATACTTAGGTCGCAGGATAAGCGGCGAACGCGTGGTAGCATCAGTGGAACCACACGGGGGGCAGTCTTACAAATGGATGCATTTGTAAGAGTCCTTCACTGGCTTCTCATAATAGCCTTGGTACAGATTAAAGTTGGCTCACTTGGTACATTCACCTACGTTAACTTAAGCAGTTTCAATGCTGGTTTCTCACAGTGTAGTATATTGTAGTTATTCATACCCCAGACAATGTCGCGAAGAACATTAGTAAAAGTTTTATTTGTGACTGCACTTTTTACTCTGCTAAGCTTCTTCTAGGACTTCGCTTTTTAAACCACAAATCAGTTATAAAATGCTATCAGACACTGTTAATTTCAAACCCAATAAGACTAATGTGACGTTTGTCCTGTCAGTGGCTATGCCGATATGGAGGACAACTACAAGAGACCACGGAGTACTGAGAGATGGATATGAAGTTTTGAAAAGCTGTTCACTCCAGATCATGTGGCTAGCAAAAAACAGTGTGAACTTTCTGTTCCAGGAGGAAGCGAAAGGCCACAACCAAATAGGAAGTAACATACTGAAGCACGTAATTTACATTTTCAAACTAATCTTTCACAATAGCAGTGGAAACTGGATTTAAAAAAAAAATTTACTTACAGGAGGAAACTCTTAATTGACCCCCCCCCCCACCACCACCACCATCACCCCCCCCCCCCCCCCCCACCATCACCCCCCAACCCCCCCCCCCCCCGAGGAATTGATGAACCACTGAGACGTCGGTGGAGCTAGGACATGGCCAGTGATGTGTAATGTTCATCCGCAACTTAAAGACCGAATGAGCTGGAGAAGAATGACATCTCAGGCCCATCTGACATGTGACAGCTGATTCAGTTTGTCTGGTTGTGCTAGAGGTGTTTTCCTGTCTGAAAGTTGTTCGCTAGACTAGAATTATAAGTCACCAATGTTTGTAAAAGACACTACTACAGGGAGTAAAGCTGCCTAGAACCACAGCTGTTTAGACACATTTTTTCATGGTTCTGGGCTCACTCACACATGTATCTTGCTGTAGGGTTCAACCAATTTAACGATTAATACTGATTATTCGCAGGTTTAATGCATGACGTCTGTATGGCGCAACAACATTTGAGATTCGTCAGATATTGCTGGGGTACATACTTTGTGTCAAGGAAGGTGTAGGACTCTAATTCATGTTCCCGAAGGGTGCATCGTTTCTTACTCTTGGCTTGTTTTGAGACTGGCTGGGAATCAAATTTCTAATTTTATGGCTCTGTTGTGTGCATGAATTGACAGCATGACTAATGTTTGATATATTAGTTAGCACTAATAGATGTGAATGTGTGTACATTGCGTTTCTCCTAATATACTCATTGTGAAAGGTGCATTTAGGTGCATGCAGTCTTTTAAATTAGCATGTGTTACGTATCTGAAGTTCAAAGTCAGAGTAATACTACATGTAAGAAATGTCGTGAAGTTTGTTTACTGAGATCCCAGTGAGTGCCTATGAAGATAATTCCTGAATACTGGCAGTACCTTGTCAAAGAGATACTATCCCTGCTCTTCAAAACTTTTGTGGGCTGCCAAGGTCTGGTGGTCTGACCTAAAGCAGAGGCACCTCTACTTCAATGCATATGGCCAGTAGTGATTGTGGCATTCAAGAAACAGCATCTGCTGAAAAGCAGAGATTCTCCTGAAACCAGTACACAATTATGATTTTTTTGTTAAATTACCTAGTTGCAATGTAAGGCCAAATATTAAGGAATACATTTTTTTTAAAAGTAAAGTGAAAGACTACAAGTACAAGAATACACAGAGAACTCATTTGGGACCAAGACTTGAATTCCAAGTTTAATATGAAAGACCACAAGCACCGTAGTACACTGTTGAGAATGCCTAGTCTCCACGCAATCTTACCTACTCTACTAGGCAGAGCACCGACGACCGATGAAGGTGTACAAAAAACGTCACTGTGCCAGTTAAAGCAGCCAGCACTCAACACATCTGTAATAATGTGGGCAGCGGTCAATGGGAGATTATAATTCCTTTAGTCACTGGCATTCCAGTCAAAATCCCAGGAAAATAGCAAACTCATTAAAGGGTATCTTCACTCATACTTGCATGGTGTCAAGTCCTTCTCTCGTCTTGCATGTAGTAGCGCAACATATCTGGGATGTTTTTTTTCCAAGAGTTATTTCCTTGGTGAAATCAGTTAGACAAAATGGCCTTGCCGACCTTCTATTTCAAGTTGCAATTAAACGAACCCGCAGCTGCTTTTCAGCCTCTTCCAATTATGTGAACAAAAGAAGCTTAAATTCTGTGCATATAAAAAAGGTATGAGAATGTTAAACTAACTACATAGGAAATATCAACATGTGAAACTCGCTGGCAGGAAAAATGCAAGGAGCCACAAGTATAAACTGAGGGAGTGATCTTCATGGGAATGAACTTAGGTTGGTTTAGCTTGGATTTGTACAAGGGGCATGCCAGTGATCTCTGTTTCTATAAACCAACAGCCCATCGGACTACATTTTTTTTCCTCAGAGGAAAGCAAAACAACTTGGACAAACAAAACTTTTAATTTATCAATTCTAATAAATTAATCTTTTCTACATATACTACCTTCCTTATGCATGTGTGTGTATATGTACACACACATATATATATATATACACACACCCCCTTCCATGTACTTATGTATCTATTTATTACTTTCTTATTCAGCATATCTAATGCACTTCCCGATTTCTCACCCTATACGGCTCTCAATATATCCTCTACCTGAAGTTTGACTCATCTCAAACCTTTTTGCTACTCTTTCCAAAGCACTACCCTATTTCTCACCCTATACCCCCATCAATATATCCTCTACCCCACTCTCATTCATCCTAATCTCCATACCACTACTAGGATCCCTAAAATTACCCTTTCCAGACTCTTCCCTCCTCTAACCCTCCTAGCATCATCTCATACCTCTTACTATTCTGATCTCCTATATCCTTACCAGACTCTTCCCCTTCACCTCCCCTTTATTCATCCCAAAACCCCTCCTACTGCTCTGAACAACAAAAAAACTAGACCCTTCCCTCCATCTCTCCAATTTTCCTTTTCAATCCAAATAACAGACTAACATCCACCACTCAAATTAATTTAGTATTTCCCTATACTAACTTCCCTCCAGCTCCCCTTTTCTCATCCCAAACCCACTCCTACGGCTATAAACTGAAAAAACGAATTTCTTAACTCCACCACTCAAATTACTTTCATATTTCACTATACTAATTCACCACTAATCATTTATGGGTTCCGGAGTAGCATGCTACTTGCCGAAAAAGTGCTTCGACGCCTCATCACGTGTAGAAAGCGCTATATAAATGCAACAAAAATTACAATTACTTTGCCATTAAAAGACACCTTTAGCCATCTGTGCATAATTATGAAGACACTATTGTACTTTTGAAGATATTTACCACTATGATACATTTTCATAATCTAAAATGGAGCTGGGACAAGTTACAGAGCCAATGCTCGCCCTTTAGGGCGGAGGGACCCCACCCCCATCTTTTTTTCCAGACATGAAGAGCGTCTGTCAGGCTAACGAAAGGACACTATTTATGAACAGGTCAGGCATCCATGCACTGTATATGCTCTAAATGAGTGGAAGTGACCTCCTCAGCCTGGCAAAGTCTTTCGCGAGACTCACCCTAATGACTAGGGGGAGCGTCACTGACAGACTGTAGCCTAGGAGCTTCAGTTTTAAGGCCTGAAGTATTCAGGACCGACAGTCCATCAGTGACACTGGTCACAGAGTGGGGTGCAGTCAGCAACTCTCACTGACCTTATTCCACTCTGATGAGCCAGGGACTCTTACCTCCTCATTTCTGAAGGTAAGCCAATGAGAGGAAGCAGCAGTCCTAATCATTCAGAAACCACAGAGGCTTCCTTCCTAGCACCCGAGATGGGGTCCAGTAATCTGTTTTTTAAATTTGTTAAATGTTGGGTTCATGCACCTACGAATGTTTGAGCATGCATGCTTTGTACAGATGCGTGCATATTTATGTGCCGGGTGTGTGTCCACCCTTGCTGCACATTATGGGCTGCCACGACTTCCAAAGCCATGTGAAGGATGCAGAGGCTTCTGACCAGATCCTCAGTTCCAGGGAAAGAAAGCACTGGTTTGATGGGTTTATACAAGTCTCAGCTGAGGCTCCGAGAGCCGGACTTGAACCATTTTCAGTGTCACTAGATGTCTTCTGGAGGAAGAAGATACAGGCAGGCCACGATAAGAAATATTCAACTCTACCCGCCGGTTGCTATGACTTGAGGGACGTAATTACATTTCATCCCTATCCCTAAGGTCTTCAAGTTGTATACTTTAATATGTTCTCTAGATGGTAAGAAATACTGACAACATATTTGAATTTAAGAAAATAGAAATATTAATAAAGAATCCAGTCATGTAATCTAAAATTAACATTGGTCTTTACTGTATTTTGTGATCAGTAAATTTAGACACTAATCAAACAGTGCAATAAACATCTGTTATTCAGTGCCAAGATACCTACGAGTGAACGTGCACTTTACAAATACGCATGTTATGTTATCCCAGGTGGAGTCCGTTGCAGATCACATGACCAGAACGTACTGCATATTTTTTTTAATGTCCCATCAATGCAGTGAGCCACAACTTCACTGAAAACCCGGACCTGCTCTTGAAAATCCAAATCCAGACACTTAAAAAAAGAACAGGCTACAAAAATAGTCCACGTACCAGGAAGCACATCCGTCTGCAGGAAACAAAGGCAGCTGCTACATACCACGCTCCAACGCAATGGTAATCACAAACCAGGTTGTCAGTAAGTCCTTTTAAGCATTATATTGTAAAGAAGACAGAAAAGAATTGCTTTGCAGGTTCATAATATCTAGTTTAATCCCTTCCAAGCCGGACTGTATAATCACCAAGCAGGTCCCTCCCTCTCATACAATATGTGATCATTGTATAACTACTGCGGGGATGTCCATCACCAGCCAACCAAGACCGAAGCCAGGATAATCACTACTTGCACGATCCCATTCCAAAGTACAGAAACGTTTATCATGTGACTATTCTGAAAAGCTTCAGTTCTGGTGGCCCTCACTGTAGACAGCCATGACAAGGAGCTTCACTACAAATACAAGCCTAGAAGTCTGATGGCTCGATCTATGGTGTTGGCCACGCTCTGCAGACTACGCACCTAACGTAACGCAGCACGCATTGTGTGACATTCAACTGCCTCTACTTCAGCCTGATGCGATCAGAAGGCCTAGCTAGCACAAACCTTGTTGGCCAAAGCAAAGATGAAGCTGAACAGTTCTCCAAGCTATTCATCGAGTCGCGGGCTACGGCACTTAGAGCCCACAGTTCTGGCTGCAAAGGGTGAGAGCTAATTTAAGCCTCCACGCATGCGACTGTCACTCTGCTGGCCAGCTGGCAGCTTGGTTGAGAGAGATTGCCTTCTATGGCATGTATAAGTGGCACTTTTAAAAGAATATACAGAAATGCCGGATCTTCCCCACAAATCATCTTTATGTGCATGTTTTATTAAATAGTATATATGTATATATCGTGACCAAATTGTGAAGAATCTACAGTCTATGGAGAATTTAGCATTTTTTTTAAAAAAGTTAATTTTCAAACATGAAGAAACTAAAGTTCAGTACAGACGCCTTCGTTGCTCCTTCAGGATAATCTAATTGCCAGTTGCAGGTCCGTCGACCACAGCTGCAGTGCCCTCGAGAAATCCTAAATTTAGCTGGAAACAACAGCTCAATTACGAACCAAATTCAAGCACCTTTTTAATTTTTAAACTCGGAAGTACACAACAGGGACACCGACACGAGGCGTTGATGTATTATAACTAGGCAGGCGCATCTTAATTGACCACGATTACTGGTCAAAATGAGCAGTTTCGAGAAACTTCAGGAAAACATGATTTGGAGTCAGACTGAAATACAACGCCAGAACACTGCATGAAATCAGACAACCGACCTCGTGAGGAGATTAGTAATTACAGGCGCCATAAAAATAAAACGGAAGCACTTATCTTCCGAACAAAACCCCATTCCGAAAAAGAGCAACATGCAAGAGTATGTTACACAGCCTAGGACTAAACTCGGGCGAAGAGAAACTAAAATAGCCGGTTAGGAAGTTGACCTTTCAGTGTGGATGCTTCGAAAGGGAGGCTCCCTGGAATGGAAAGGAACTTAAATGGCACCCAGCGTTTTTTCCTGTCCAATAAAAAGCTTTCCTGAGTTAAAAGGGGAAAAAAAAGCTACGAGCATCTTTATGCACTCTGTAAACAAAGTCCATGATTCAGAGGGCGTGGGGGCGCAAGGGGCCATCGCAGGAGGGAAGCTTCCACGGTGCTTTATGAGTTAGGTTCTGTAGGATGTACGGACAACACACAAACTTTATGGGCACACACTAGTATGCAGGGGCTTTTCTAAAATGGCAGATCCAGCACCATGTATGGCGGTACAAGACATCAATGGTGCCCTGGCACTGGGACAGGCATAAACCAATACAGAGCACATTTCCCCTAGTAAGAACTCCCCTACCGGCCTATACAGTCTGCCCTTCTTCTACACAGAAGGAACAACTAGACCCCCCCCCATCCAATCTACCCCCCTCCAGAGAAGCATCAGAGAAGGATTCCCGTGACCATCCAACACATCCCTTGCCCGGACACAGAAGCCAGGGAAGCACAAAGCCTCCCCATCTCCCACTGGATAAGGAGGTCCAGGCCAACTCTTGCTACATATGAACCTCGAAATGGGGACCCCGAGAACTCAAGCCCTCCATTTCTAAAGGTAGGTTTGCCTGGCCCATTCATTTCACGCACTTAAAGCACATGTGGACTCCAGCTCTACCCTTAACTAATAATGGATTATTCAACACCAAAAATATATATTGCTTTCCCTAATGCTTTGTGCAATTTTTCAGTTCCTTTGTTTTGTTGCCCTCTATAATGAAATGCCTATCAGTTAGGTTTGTGCTACCAATAAAAATAAGGTTCCGGCTTCTATTTTGTTATTATTACAAAAACATACAAAAATAAGCATTTGTTTTCATTCACCTCCTGACCTCTAGCTAAACTAAACATTTTTAGGCCTAGACCTCTTGTGGACCACACAAAAGAGATATATATATATAATTTATCTATCTATATATCTATATATCTCTATATATTCGCCGGCTGGTGACTATTGTAATTTTTTAATAATGTAGAAAGAATATTACAATACATTGATTTCTCTTGCCATTTCTACATTGTATTTGAAAGCATCGAGTAAGGCTGTCATTAACGTGTCATCATACTTTGCTGTGCACTTTTTATATATTTCTCATTTTTTGTGTTTTGGGTCAGAGCCTTAATTTTTGTGTTCTTTATGTATGATTTATCACTGCACTTTTTTCTAGGTTATTGTTTGTGTAGACAGCATATTTCTTTATTTAAACGCAATCACTCATGAATTTTGAAATCATTGATCCATTTGGGGATTTTTTTCAACTTTATTCAGGGTTTTTATTGCAGAGGTAGTCTATTAATTATGCGGTACATATTTCACGAATTTGATTTCAACAATAATCTGGAATTTTAGCCTATGATATGTGTTTTTCACTTATATACTATCTACTGATTATTTAGGCACTATGTCGCAACATTTGGAATGTGTTTTTCAATTAATTATTATGAAAACTCTTGATTCTTTCTATTATCTGGCACTATGTCGTTATTCTTTGAAAGTTTCTTTTGTTTTTTAATCATTTAGAAATGTATTTGAAAAACTATGACTTAATTTGATTGCCACATTTATTGATTAATTGCAAGCCTACTCTGTAAATATTAGTCTGTTTTGCGTTTTCATGCACTTGCATATGAGTTAGTCTGTCCACCATTTCCATTATTAATGCAGAGAGGGCGTGCACTTTTTTGTATTGTCCCACTTTTATTTTTACTATAAATGTTCCTAAGTTTCAGAGCGCGTTATGTGAACAAGCTCCCAAGTGGAGTGAAACGCGTCGTCTTTTTACTGAATAAATCGTCATCCTGCAACTCACTTGAGGAGTGATTCTTTTTTGCTCTATGCTCGCTACATTGAAAGACTTCTGGAGGTCCATACCTGTTTGGTTCCGCCGATTGACGGAACAGGAGTGTGTGTGTGTATATATATATATATATATATATATATATATATATATATATATATATATATTTTCTCAACATCAAAAGGTAAGCCCCAGTGGGGAAAAGCCAACAGCAGCGTATCATTTTCGATTCTTTAATGGTGACAGCTTACAGATGGGCAAACGGTCATCTCTGTACATCATTGTTCATTTCACCCAGCCAGACGCATATTTTAAAAACAAAACTCTTTCAAGCATAGAGTGACACATAAATTATGCAAAAAAGAACACTGGGTAGTTCAAGTTTAGGTGGAAAGCAGCTCCTGTTATAGCACTCTCAACACCAGCGACACTCTAGATCTGCTCACCTCAAATGCCTGTTTTTCTATAAAAGTCTTTAAGCATAGGACTAGCACAGTGCTGTCCTTGCCGAGCTGTCAGTCCACGCACAATATTACAGCTTTGAATTGGTAAAATACCAACCTGAAATGAGTAAAAGCAACTTCTGACACAGTGTTTCGCTCCAATTAGAGCTCTTCAGAGAGGTATAGCTTTGTCCAGACACAGGTGAGCAGATCTAGAGTGTCGCTGGTGTTGAGAGTGCTCTAACAGGAGCTGCTTTCCACCTAAACTTTGAGAACTGACCAAACTCCGTGAGCAAACTACTTCCAAGTGATCAAGTGAGACAAGACAATTATAGGAGGGTTATGTAGCACTCAAGAATTCTACAAAGACATCTAGATTAATACGCGGACCACACCTTTCCAGGCTAGGCAGACCCAAAGGACACACTCATGACATATTATGATGTACAGCATAGCCTCTTACTGTACTTCAGCACTACAAAATCTCCAAGAGAACACAATCAATTAGGACTTAGATGTAACACTGGTGTTTCTTTAGCCCAAAAAGGAATTGTATTTCTGTGTTTTGTGGCCTGAAGTTTTTCATTGGTATAGATAGCTAGACAAAAGCTGCAGTGTAAGAGCAAGTTATGTACTTTCATGATTATGTTAAACACTTGTCTATATATTCCCATCCAAACTGCTAATTGCTTATTTACCTGGTAAATGCTGCTACGATCAGTGTGTCCTGTCAAATGCTTGTTTCAAATGAATAAGCCATGGTGCTCACTGCCATGGGGTGCCTTTAAGGAAGGACAAAGTCCATTATTTTAATGGTAAATTCAGTTTCTAGAAAGTAGAATTCAAAACAGCTTCAATTTAAGCGTTTAGTAGGACTTGTCGGTGAACTTCGCTCTGTTCGCTGAGTTTCCTGCACTCCGCAGAGCTCGCGGAGTGTAGAAAACTCTGCTTCGCAATGTGCAGCAGAGTTTTTTCCCTGCTTGCGATTGGTAAGTTCGCGATCGCAAGCGGTAAGTTTGTGAGCGCAAACTGCCGCTCAGGTAGAATTTTTACCTGAACTGCAGGAATACCAGCACAAACTGCAGTTCGCACTGCACTCCGCCACTCGCGAAACTTCACGGAGTTCCGCGTAGCAAAACTCCCCAAACTACGCCCAGGCCTAGTGTTTAGGCAGTATTCTACACAATATTTGTCCAGGATTACCTTGGCTTTGATGGTTGCAGTGCCTTCAAAGACCATGTAGTAGGAGTGGAAGAGGTTATTTTTAGTGGGCGAGATGGACCTAGAACAAGTATCTCATGTTTGAGCAGCTGAGTTTTAGGTTGTTTAAGACCATTTATAAAATTCTACATTTTTTAAACAGTTACATACGCTCAAGAATGGATTTCTCTCCTGCCACACATAGGTCTGTTTATTTCTGTGTGGCCAGCAAACAGGTGGAAATTGTGGTATCCGAAGAGCTCCAAAATTGGTTTAAACACAGACTTCGAAAGAGAGAAGGGCCTTGAGTGAAGGTGAGATTTTCGGGTCTATTTTTTTTTATTTCTGACGTGACTGATTTGTAGTATTTGCAGGCCTGGTGCTACTTACTTCAGCCAGTTGAGGTGGATAATGTAGTCTACTGCACCCAAGTAGCAGAGGAGTGAGATAGGACGTGCACGCTGAGGGCGGACTAGTTGTGCAGCATTTAAGTTGTTGCCCCAAACAATTCCTTTTCTGATTCAGGTCTGGGTATGGCAAGATTAGTTTACGGAAGTTTTGAGCTGTGTAACAACTATTTTGCAATGTTTTTACAGTTCCACAGGAGTTCCGATAGAAGGATCAATCCCTGCACACCAGTGTAGAGTTCATACGTGGTGAATGGAAAAGTATTTTTTTCAGCATTAAAAATCATGTATAGTGTTCTGCGCCATGTCGGCTACAGCGTGCCATCCCTTCTTGAGTTTTGCTAGTGCCACAACATGAACATTGACTTGAACATTGACAAAGTGCATGGGAAAGAGGACGACGACTGTAAGGCAAATGGAAGGTGAGGACACCCAAAATTAAGAACTTGGTGAAAATATATACTCATAAGTTTAGGTGTAAAAAGTAGAGCAACACTAACTTGAAGGTTCCTTCAGGCAAGCTAATCAGCAAGACCACAGACCAATGTCCACCTTTCAGGCTGCGCCTCAGTAAAATAGGAATGTTCTCATCTGCAAGACTGCCAAGACAAGACTTCCAAAATGTATGTACACATCTCAGACGTGATGAAGGGTTAACTAGAAGGTGCACTTGCTGGGTGGAACACCCCTCACAGGGAGCCAATGTGCAGTTGTGAGAAGAGAATTCTTGGGAACTGAGGGGAAGAGACAGGAATTCTTAAAATGTGGTACTTACTCCACTGAAAAAGAATAGCAATCACAGATTGCAGTGGGACTAGATCAAGAGCTGCCATCATTTTCTGTAATAAGAGCTACATATGTTCAATGAAAATCATCCCGAGGTTCTATTATTATTGTTTTACTAGTGCCCACATCAACAAGATTACATTTGTGGCCCCCATATGCAAGATTACTAGCAGCGATAACCTCAATGCATCAGGCAGGGCTGCTAAATGTAAGGTCAAAAAGCTGTAGTCAATTTTAAATGTCTTCACATGGGTAAAACATAACAGCTGTAGCTGAAATGCCCCTAGCACCAAGGTAATGATATTAGTAATAAAACACACCAACCCAACATGATTTAGCACTGAAATATTAACTTTAGCTACATTTTGAAATTTTACACATTTTCCTTCAAAAAGAATAGTTTAGGTGCTCTAAAAATACACAATTTTTCATCTCAAATACAGGCTCTCAATGTTGGTAGGCATTAATTGAACCAATCAAAATCACAAAAAATAGTAGGCTGGGTTGCACAAGAGAGCTACAAGTATCTCACAAGCTACTTGTTGTAGAAGCCTGGGATAGATGCAGGGTTTTTTAAAATGTGTTACTACTCCTTTCTTACCCATTTGTAGGAGAACAGTAACACTTTCACTGACATGATACAATGTGATCTACTCTCCTGATAATAGGCTATCTCCTCCACTCCGCAAAAAAAGTATAGCAATAGGGACTGGCATGATTGGGATCACAGTACACCATATGACTGCAAATCAAGCTTGCAACCTGCTGGTCACAAGTATGTATCCCAAGAACAACAACATCTCAAGTCAATAACACACACATTGAGAAAGACAGCAATAACCCATGTTTCCTAGTATCATCAAAAGACTATTCAGTTTGTGGTGTAAGCCACCAACACAGCCAAGCCAGGTCAGTTGACTAATGCATCCAAGCAGGGATATGTGTTTGAACTCAAGGCCGCAGGTCAAATCCTGACAGATTCACACAGACTTTCATGCATCCAAAGTTGATAAAATGGGTACCACTTCACTGAGTAGTAATACATGATCTGTCAATAGCGCCAAGAGACTACTCAGAGGTGAAAATGCGCTCTAGAAATACAACTTATTTATAAAAAATCATTAGGTTTCCAGTGCATGCAAGCTGTACCAAAATATGTCAACTGAACCCACAAAAGCCTCCAAAACATTTGCGAATTTCTCCACTCCCGGTGGCACAAAGTTTCTGCAGAGTGGCCGTATGTGCAGAATACACAGGATCAGGCACAGTCTTTGCTTAGTTTGAGCCTGTGGATTTCAGTGCCTGTCATCAGCAATTAATGGTCAAAAACATCACTTATGACAGTGCACTACATGGTGAAGCTGTTGATCTAGTTTAGAGAGCAGCACAACAATTGTTTATTGATTCAATAAACATTGAAAATTACTAATATCCAATGCATCCAAAATACATTCTCCCAGGCATTCACACGGATATTGACATCCCCAGATACAAACTTACTGAGCAATCTAGGTCTCAGTCACAGTAGAGACATAGCCAAGTATTGGGGAAGAGCGGACCTGCCCACCATGACAGAATGGCAGGACAGTATGGACCTGCACATGGGTGCTGAGAAAATAGTATATATAGCCAGAGGGTGTCCTAAGAAGTTCAGTAAAGTCTGGAAGCCAAGTTTAAAATATTACAATCTAGAGATGGTAGAGGAGGAAATGGGAACGACAACCTAGCACACAGGCCTACAAAGGGTGGGCACATTACCTTGGATTCTAAGAATAGATGAGGGGAATCGGACATGTCTAACACTGAGAAGGGGAGGCAGGGAGGGACAAACGAAGAACCGCTACTTTGAGAATTCTGAATTCCTACCAATGACGATTACTGATCATGCTGTCAAATATGTGATATACGAGACATACCTGCTGATAGTTTGGCTTATTTCTAAAACAATAAATAACAGTTTTTTTATTTTTTTTTAAATGACAAATATCTGCCACCCAAGCCATTCTCATAGCTTTGAAGGCCTGGAATGATCAGAATTGACACACTTATAGGAGTGCGATGGTTAGTGGTTGTTTTGGTACAGTCACAGAAAATGCTGTCAGGTGGTAAAAGTTGCAGTGGCCTCCTGACAGGGGCCCGGTCACTTATTTCACAAATTAGGCGCTGGTGGATATCGCCTGCCCTGGTAACTGTTCTGGATCACCTCTGGCTTGCTACGGATGCTAACAATCACTAGTTTATTATGACACTGTCAACCTTAACTAACCAGCCCAAGAAAAACAGGGCATAAGGGCTATGTGCTCTCTTACCAATTCGGTTTGGTTGTCTTATATCTTGAACTGAAAGGGGTCAGTGGAGCAGGAGGCAGGCGGAGGTTAGAGGCACAACAATACAAGGGAAGTACCGTGCTGGCGAGTTAGCTCATTGAAGAGGCCACAGTACAGGAAGGGCTTGGGGAAATGTAGTACTACTGTACCATGGAGGAGAATGAGTAGAGGAAGGTTGGAGAGTACTAGAGAACAACCACTGGAACCCCAGATTTGCGAGTTTCCTCATTTTACGCTGGCAGGTGGGAGTGGGCACAGTGTAGGTCGATCCACTGATTTAATTGGACAGGTACAGAGTATGTGCACTTCTTTAAGTTGAAAGTGAGAGTACATGCACTTCTCATTTCTGCTGCAATACATTTAAAGGAACAGTACCACCACTTTACAGGAGCAAACGGGCACTCTAAATAGCGAGGACCTGCACGTTTATAATTCAATTTAAAGAACTGGGTGGGTCATCTCAGGACTTATGCCTCCAGAATCTCCTCCTCTATGTACTATGATGAGGTGGTATTCCCCTTAAATCTCTACTGTGTAGTATTAACAGACAGTACTGGGGGAACTTTAAGGATGAACTACAGACACTACTATCTCTGGTACATGCACCTTTAGGGTCAAGCACTTTCCCTATAATTTGGCAAGGGTGCATAGCATTCTAGCAGCAATGTTGTGGCTGCTCTGATGGGGCAGTAGACTCTCCCATCCTCTCCCCCGTCCAAAAAAAACATAGCAGTGCTGGGATGGGGGACACATGGCACAGTGCAAAGGGCAGCTTGTGGTCACTCAGGTACTTACACCTCCAGGATGCGGTCCCCTCGTCGGACACCGGCGCGGTCGGCAGCACCCCCTGGCAGCACGGCACTGACGTGCTGGAGCGGCGCGTACAGCTCCCCTCCAATGCTCCGCAGCTGGCCGCCCTCGCTCACCTGCCCGCGCACATTGAAGCCGTAACCCGAGTCCGACTTTAGGATGCGGACCACCCGAGGGCCCCCTCCACCCATTCCCCCCGTGGGCACCAGCGGGCCCTCCCCGTTCCTCTGCGGACCCTCCACCTCCTCGTCCGCCATCTTCACTTGAGCGGCGGCGGCGTCACGGGACGCACGAACCGCGCAGGTGCTGCCGGGACGTGTGGTCCCATCGAGCCTTACTTGCTCAAAACTACATGTCCCGACAGCCTATTGAGAAGCTTGCGCTAGACTACATAGGCGCTTGCTGTACACGGAATGCCGGGATACGAAGTCCTTTAACTTTGTAACGTTCTTGACATTCTCTGGAATGGATTTCCAGGCATTCCAAGAGAAGTGGGCAGCAGACTGCACTTTAAACACTCGTGATGGACACAGAATGGCGGGATATGTGGTCCCCACTAGTGCCTTCCTGTAGTACTGGCAGAGAATGTTGGTCTGTGCTTTCCTGTGCTTCTTCTGCGTGAGAAATCACATGTGAACATTCTCTACCATGGTTCTGAGGTTGCCATGTATTACTAGGGTGACCAACTGCCATGAGTGTAAAAATTCAGGACAAAGGGTCAAAATTCAGGACAAAAATTCAGGACAGAAGGTCAAAATTCAGGACAAAACTTCGGGACAAAAGGTAAATTTTACAGACACATCAGTGCCATTGTGAGATGTAAGTTCTGTTGGGTAAGGCGCGACTCAAGAGCCTCCTGAACTCTTAGGAATTGTTTCCATTCACAAGGACTGGGCACTGAGGGCAACAAAATAAATATTAGAGTTCCACCCTCTGTACAGATTAATAGCTGCAACAGCCCTCCAGCCCATGAAACCATTAAATACAAACCAGACCACCCTTCCTCTGAACCATTTGAGGCACCTTACAATTTGGATTAAAGTCTTCCCAGGTGGTTCTTACCCCTGAATAATACTGGGAATTCTCCCTGAACGGTTCAGATTACCGGAACCCTTTAAGGCAGCAATATGACATTATTTGTCTACATGGAGTTGGCTGTACATGTCCTTGTGTCCTTGTGTCCTTGTTTCCTTGTCCTGAAGAAGACCCGCCATGACGCTTTTTTAAATCATGCACGCGTCAGGGTCGAAACGTAAATGTTCCTTTTGGTCCAGTTTCATCAGGTCTTCTGGTTTCATAGTACCAAGAAACTTTGCAGTCTACCAAAGACACTTGATTCCTCTAGATACTGGCCGAATTGATACATTTCCCCCCCCTTCTTTTGTACAATTTATAAATACACTATTTGTCTTTGTCTCACTCAAGTATAAATTACACTTATTTCACCTATGATGTCACCGAGCACTTTTTCACTTTATTTATTGTCACTCTGTTTTTATTGAATTGCTGACAGCCTCCTTAAAAAGTGCATACAAATACTCCTTCTCAGCACAGAAGTAAATACGTATGACTCTGTTTAAGTTGTTTGTCTTTTATGTTCCAGCCCATTTTCTCGAGTAATGTTGTTACGTATTTAAATATATGGTTTATGATTAAGTTCATTTTTCTTTGAAGCAATTGCTCTTACCCGACAGAATCAACAGTAGCTTTTTGTATAGGTACCCAGGTTCTGAGGGACACAGGGTCACCCCATTGTTACTAAGCATTGTGAGATGTAAAACGGCACGCATAGGATGTAGCTAATTGGAATCTACAATGCTGGACTAGAGTGCAGTCCTCCGAGCGACCAGATTTATGTGTCAGATCGCTTCAGGTATTCCATTTCTGTTCAGCTGGTGCTGACTTGCATTGGGGCTGGTACAATACTGATTAATGGATAAGACCCATAGCGGATAGGTCTTGTGCGAGGGTAAGAACAATAAGCAGGAAAAGGTAGTTATTAACCAGCCTGCATGAGCTATAATTGGCTGAACACTGCTGAGAGTTATGGTATTATTGAGGGTCAGAGTGGTTAGGTTGGAGCTGACATGTCTATATAATGCCCTGGTTACCAATATATCAGCCCTCCTTACTTTACCTATATATTGGAAATAGTATACTGTTTGTGCTGTTTGCTTTCTGTGAGCTGTAAACTGCAGATTCTCACCGACGCACAGAAGTGTGTTACAGACTAGAAACTGTATACACTGTTAAGGCATAATTGTAGGGCAGAAAGAGGCACTTTCTTTTACAAACAGGACACTTTCATATTGAATGGAAGCAAAATGCCAACATGCAGTTTTACTGATAAAACGACATAGCGCACAAATACTAATGTGTGGAAATGTGGTTTCGGCAAATATGTATCATTTGAACATCACCAAGTAAAGTGTCTTGATTGTTTTGATCTTATTATAACTCTGTTTCCAACACACTTCTGAATTACAAACAAGTGTTCCATTTGTGGTTTCCTTACTGCTGATATGTTTTGAAACATTTGCACAGTTCATTTACAGGCATTTAAAACTTGTTTGTTACAAACAAACTGACAGCTTACAGCCTTTGTTTTCGCACCCCCAAGACAATTTGGGAAAACATGGTGCATTGTACAACACATTTGTCACTATATATCAATTATATTTGCTTCTAAAGCATAGTAAATCATAACTTTAAGGTGAACCAGGATACGCCAATCTTTGATGGGGCTCTTCAATAATTCCCTCACTATCACCAACAGTGTCTCTCTCTATTTCATTTGTTTTATAGCGCCTCTCATACCAGTGTAGGGTGCCAAAGCATCACACACACATACAGAGACAATAAATCATAAGTGTGTAAATCAGTGTATAGAAAGTGCTACATAAGGCAACGGGTACTACAAGGTGTTGGATGCACGTCACCCATACTGGTAGGCGTTTTGTAAGAGTGCATGGTCTGAAGAAGTTCAAACTCAGGATTCAGAACATACTAGAGTACTTAGCATTGACTTTAATGATAAGAATGTATTCCTACCCAAACAAACCTTTTTTTTCGCAACATCAGGATAATGAAAAACTGGGAAGGAGGCATACTTTTATAACCTGTACAATGCATTTTGTATGCAGCTCTTTGATGGCAGTTCATAGCTCACTGGCTACATTACGTATGTAACTTATGAACTGCATAGTTACAAAAGAATCTCAGTGACAAAAGTAGTAACCTACTGAGCTCTGCACATAAAATACTGTTGGTATACATTCTTTGCAGCAGGCATATTCACCCTCTGTGCTACCTTAGAAGATGATTCAAAACTGCCAGTAAACAAAACTCTCCTCTCTTTCCAGCAGATACAATAGTCACTAGAGTTATCTTGACACTCTTATTGTTTGCTGAAAACTGCTGGATATGCAAGGAATTTTGCAGTGCCAGCCCCCATAACAAAACCACCACTCACACCCTTCCAGTCTCCCGGGGAAACACCCAATGCCGGTTACGGCCAGTCTTACCTTGCTATCACCCTCCAATGGTGCCCATCCTTTTCACATAGACCCTCTTTCATGTGCATTTAATTTCTTTTACATTGCTACTCGTCCAAAGTATGTACAGCAGGGTGTTGGAGTGGGTTACATCACACACATATTATATAGCGATAATGACTCATAAATGTGAAAGTCAATGTATAGGAAATGTCACTAAAAGAAAACAAATTTGTGGTGGAAGGGATTCGAGTCATGCCGCTGCTGTTGTCTACAATTGCGGGTAATGTTTTCTTGCCCGTTTTTCCACGCAGAAGGGCTGCACAGAGTTGTGCCCTCACACATCTCATATGGCTTTGGCGCAGGTGGAGGGCTGCTCACACTGCTTCCTGGTGGCATGGGAGCCCCACCGCCTAGCGGCACAAAAGCAGAACGTCTCTTGTGGTACCACGGCGCCGTACAAGGAATTCGTTTCTGTTTTTTGGCAGGCAGAATGAGTATTTCGGCACTTGCTTCCCAACGTCATGTGACGGTTTGGGATGGCGGGTTGAGTCAACCAGGGGTGTGGCATCCATTCTTTCTTTCCTCCATCATTCAGTCTTTCACCATTCATTCTGTCCTTCCATCTGTGTGTCCATCCATATCCAAACCTATTCAATCATTTCCAAACCTATCCATCATCTATCCTTCCATCCATCATTTCACTCATCCATTCCTCCATCCACCCTTTCACTCATCCATCCTTCCACCCTTTCACCCCATCCATTCTTTCACTCATCCAGACACACTTCCAACCATCCATCCACTCATCCATTCAACCATAAACCCTTTCATCAATCCGTCCATCCTTTCACTCATGCAGCCAACCTTTTACCCATCCAGCCACACTTTTACCCATATAGCACCCATTCCACCCACACATCCACCATTCCACCCAAACATCTATTTATTTACCCATTCTCTCATCATCCTTCCAATCCATCATCCATCCATCCTTTCTCTCATTATCCACCCATTCACCCTTTCACTCATCCATTCATCCTTTCACTAATCCATCCAGACATTCACATTACTTCACTTACTTACCCACCTTTTCAAATTAATTATGAGCTGATTCTTTGTCTGCAGAGTTGTAGACGGAAGAGCCCCAACAAGAACTTGCTATAGTTGCTAAAGCAAGTGGTAGGCAGGGGAGGGTTCACTATGCCCCTGCACATAGGCAATCTGAAACCTTGGAAGTCATGAGTCTTGCATGATGCACAGTGCCAGGACGTGAGGTGACTGTGACATGGTGTTGTATCCAGGGCTTTACGTGGGTTGAAAAAACTTGGGGGTCTCTCCAAATGACATATCCAATGTATTAAGGACGTGGCCTTAAACACATAAGCTAAAAAAAATTACTTAGCATAGTGTGCTGCCCGACTGGTATTCTGCTACTGCTGTTATTGCATCCAGATATATAATACATCAAACCTACAACAAGCCAGGACTATTGGCTTTGTCACTGGTTGTTAGTTGCCTACAATAAAAAAGCAGCAACTATGGCTTCATTGATTATCATATTGGAAATGCTTCAGTTCCAAAATTATGAGATTGTGCAAAAACTTTAACCCCTTCTTTTAAACTTCTTTTGCTGGCTTCTTTTCATGAACTGGATTCTGTATATTTCTTCCATCTGGTGAGATGCAACATTTTTCTTTATGTACTGTTAAAACAGAATGCCCTGCCCTAGACTGATACAAAAGGGGGGGGTGATGGACGGATCATCTGATTCAATCAAACACTCACACCCAGTCAAAAGATCTGGGTTTAATCCATCACCGTTCTTTAGCCCACTCTGCCACCCCAGTTCAGACATGGCTATATGCAAATTAGTCTGACCCTGTGCCTCATGGGAACAGTCCAGCCCGAACTGCCAAGCCATGTCTTCCCTGGACCGGAAACAAGCTTCCGAGGATGGGTTTTTGGCATTCCAGCCGTCTTCAGCCCGGCTTGCTTAAATCCAATGGCAAAGTGAGCAAGGGACTCACGTCTGAGCGTACCCTGCCTCACTTATGGTGGCCAAAAGTGGTACAAAAGGGGGGGTACAAAAGGGGGAGGGTACAAAAGGGTGGGGGTACAAAAGGGGGTGGTGATGGACGGGGCATCTGAATCAATCAAGCACTCACACTCAGTCAAAAGATCTGGGTTTAATCCATCACCGTTCTTTAGCCCACTCTGCCACCCCAGTTCAGACATGGCTATATGCAAATCAGTCTGACCCTGTGCCTCATGGGAACAGTCCAGCCCGAACTGCCAAGCCATGTCTTCCCTGGACCGGAAACAAGCTTCCGAGGACCGGTTCCTGGTATTCCAGCCGTCTTCAGCCCGGCTTGCTTGAATCCAGTGGCAAAGTGAGCAAGGGACTCACGTCTGAGCATACCCTGCCACACTTATGGCGGCCAAAAGCGGTACAAAAGGGAGTGGTGATGGACGGAGCATCTGAATCAATCAAACACTCACACCCAGTCAAAAGATCTGGGTTTAATCCATCACCGTTCTTTAGCCCACTCTGCATCGCCTGGGGGAGTGGTGTGCCGCTGCCGGCTGCAAGGAGCTTTAGCAGAGCTGAGAAATGCGACGAAATGGAGGGTCTTGACGTGGCCCTGATGGCAAGGGGGAGTAGCCGGTAGTGGGAGATGGAGTATTCTGCCCGCGCTGTGGTCTCTTCGAGCTGGCCTTGCGGCAGTGAAGATTGGTTGGCTGGGAGACGACCCTTATGGGCCCTGTTGGGGCTGATGGTAGCAGGACTGCCTTTGTGACTACCAGCCAGACCCAGCAACTTTACTGGCTGTTGCCTGGATGTTGGGGTAGAGGCTGCGAGCTACGAAGTGGGTCGGCTGCCCGTCTGATGCTGTGGGCAGGTCGCGGACTTGTGGAGCCCCACTCCAGTGATGGCGGGATCATGAATGTGGACCGGTGAGGGCACGTGGAGGACAGACCATACCTGTGCAGTGAGGACGGCGGGGAACAGAGGACCTCACCCCACAGATGAGCTGACCTGAGGAGGCGCGGAGGCACAGCACAGTCAGGCATCAGCGCGACAAGTGCCCTGTTTTGTGTGGAGAATTAAGATCCAGGGCCGGAACCAGCCTGAGACACCGGGTAAGAAACCTACAGTGTACACTGAGGGGCCACCGGACTGCCGCAGGAATGTGGAAGTCAGGCGGGCACGGGGAGTGAGGCGATCCGCCCAACATCAGTTAGAACCTACGCTACCCCACCCCGCTTTCCTAGAAAGGACCAGATGCTTTGGAAAGGAGAGGGGGCAATAGGAGTTCTGCCCCCCCTCCCCATTTTCCATTCCCTTGAGAGTGTGGAGAACAGTGACATTCATCTGACACCAGGCGGAGTGTTGGAGATCCGACGGTCACAAGAGGGAGCTGCCTTAAATATCCCCCATTCCTGCATCCAGTGGGCCACACGGCTCGCTAGCCCATCAGCAGTCACACAGAGACAGGACAACTGTGCCGCAGTGGGACAGCCGGGTCCCCTGGCCACACCGGTGACGGACGGTCCACAATGGCAAAAGATAAAGACCCCAAAGCCAACAAACAGCGTAAATTGGACAAGTACACCAAAGTGATTCCCCCGCCTTCGGACGCGGGTAATGAAACAGGTGCCATCCCGGACAACGCAACCCTCCTGCAAGCAATCCACTCCTCAATTGAGGTCTTGGAAGGGAAAATGACTGAGCTGAGATCGGAGGTGACCCTCCTGCACGAAGACATGTGCAACATCTCCAAGAGGGTGACACAAACAGAACGTCGCATCTCTGAGGTGGAGGACACCTAAGGTACCCTGCGGAAAGAAGTCTCTGGCCTGACAGCGGCGCTTTGTGAGGTCACCTGGAGAGTGGATGTTATGTTGTTATGTTAAGTACTCTTATAACGCGCAACAGCTACTCCGAAGAGTGTCCCAGGGTGGATCCAAGAGGAGTTCCTGAACTACACCACCATGATTTACGAGAACAGGTGAGTTTTAAAAAGTTTCTTGAAGGCTAACAGGTCTTGAGTATTGTGCAATGGAAACGGAACGGCTTTCCGAGCCTGGGCAGCCATACCCACTTAACCACAGCGGCAATTCCGCCACAGTACGGCAGTTTAGCGGAGTGGGTGGGGCCATGGTGGCCAACGGACATGCGCAGCACTACAAAGGTAGTCCGTGCGACGGCCGTTGGTCGACAGAAGCATGCAAGGGGTTAACAGCTAGGGAGCAACCGCCTAGCTTGTGGCGGATAAAGCGGGCACCCTAGCTAGAAGGAGAGCTGAAGAGCGCAGTTGTCTCAACAGGACATAAAAGATTAACCGCTTCTGTAAATTGGTGGGTCCACAACTGTAGAGGGCTCGATGAGCTATGACCAGGGATTTAAATTTGACCCGATCCACCACGGGAAGCCAGTGGAGTACGCGGAGTTGTTCACGCATGCTGCTCCTCATAGCGATTCGCAGGAGTAGCCTAGCGGACGCATTCTGAATAACCGGGAGTCTATTCAGAGAGTAGAATATTTAGCCAGAGGCATATCTGACTACTCTCCCCTGTGGTTGACGGTGGGTGGGACCACCTCCGGACCGCATTGAGATTGGAGGATGTCAGCATTGGACATACACGACCACAAGGTTGCCAAGGAAATCCACACAGCTACGGAGCTGTACTTCCGAGAAAACGAGGGTACAGTGACCTCGGCAGTAACATTATGGGAGGCATACAAGGCTGTGCTGCGAGATACGGCGCAAAACATAATATTCCAGAAGCGAAAACTGGAGACACACCAGATTGAAGCCCTGGGACAGAAACTCCTTGACCAGGAGATGTGCATTAGCCCACTTCAGAAGAAGAGTTGCTCCGCAGATAACTGTGACACGCAGGGAGTACCGAACGCTAGTGCAGAGAGAAAGGTGAAATCGCAACTTCTGGCCACGCAACATCGACTTTATGAGTCTGGGGATGGAGCCAGGAAGCTTCTGGCATGGCAGGGCAATAGAGAGAGAGAGGCAGGGTGGGTAGTAGAGATTCAGGAGAATGGAGTGGTTCACACAACTGCAAGCACAGTGGCAGATGCATTTACACGCTATTACGGAGCCCTCTATGAGAATAGACCCCTAGCGGATGAGGCACAGATAACTAACAAGCTCAACACTATCCGCACCCCAAAAGTCACACACGAGGACCGAATGGCCCTCGACAAAGACCTTACATCACAAGAGGTGACACATGCGATCTCGAGGCAAAAACCCAAGAAGACTCCGGGACCAAACGGATTGCCATCTGAATTTTTCAAATGTAATGCCAACCTAGTAGCTCTGCACCTCCTGGACATGTATAACACAGCCCTTAAGGAAGGGACACTACCACCAGACCTGTGTCAATTCACAATTGTGGTGATCTATAAACCTGGGCAACCCCCAAGGGACTGTGGTTCGTAGCGCCCGATATCACTACTTAATGTTGAAACCAAAGTACTGGCCTCAATCCTGCTCGCAGTGATCACCTCAGGAGTAGACTGGCCCCCATGTCTTTCTTTCCCTAGACGCTGAAAAGGCCTTTGCCGCAGTTCATTGGCCTTTCATGCGTCAGGTCTTACTGAGGTTTCACTTCGACCTGTTTTCGTGGCATGGATAGACTTGTTACATACTAACCCCAGAGCCAGGGTGCATGTAAATGGCAAGACGTCATCCAAGTTCCCAGTGAAAAGGGGCACCAGACAGGGGTGCCGTTTGTCCCCGTTATTATTTGTGCTGGTAATGGAGCCATTGGGGCGCTTAATCCAGGCCCACCCAGACCTGTGCAGCTTTAGCGATAACGTCGGACTAGAGAGATGAGAGAATCTCTCTCTATGTGGATGATATATTATTATATATTAGTGACACAGCCAATACACTACAGTTGACACTTCAGTCATTCAGAGAATTCGGAGACCACTCTGGGTACCATATCAACTGGGATAAATCTAGTCTTTACGTTATGGTGTTCTGCTTGATGTGGATAACATACCGGCACAAATCTCGGTGGCTAGTGTGGGCTTCCGGTACCTGGGGCTTTACATTTCCACTGACAACACACAATGCATCGCCCGTAATGTCAAGTGGGTGCTGGTGGACTTCCAGGAAGACGTGGTGAGATGGAGACAATGCCCTCTGACACTTCTCAGGAGGGCAGTCATTTACAATATGATAACATGCCCAGAACTCTTATATGTACTGCAACACATATTCCCGGATCCCAGAGTTTGTTTTCACTGTTATAAACATTGAATTATGTACCCTTCTTTTGAACAGACAGCACCCACACATAGCGCTCCCTACACTTCCACTTAAACAATATAATGGAGGGATAGCTTTAACTGACATACAGGCTTACTACCGGGCGGCACACCTGATAGTCGTTAATGAAAGGGGATACATGCCAAGGAACCACCCCACATACACCTTAGAAAGGCTGCAGTTCTGACAGCACTCATATTTGCATTACCTATACGGGGGGACGGCCACCAGCAGAACGTTCCCAGCCACGCAGAGGGTCATTGAGGCATGGAAAAGGGCTGATCCCAGATGAAATGGAACAATAAACTGACACGGGCGACACCGCTCTGGGCGGGAACGAGACTGCCGGAAATTAATAGGCTCCAGGGTTTTATAAGATGGGACATGGTGGGGATTTCCAGGCTGGGTAATATTCTCATGGGGGGGGGCTGCTTTCCTTTGAGGCGCTTCAGGCTGCAATCCAGATGCATAGTTCCCAATGCTATAAATTCCTACAGTTGCAACACGCCTGGAGAGTGGAGGGATAGACCTTACAGAGCTCCCCAAATTTGCCCCACTTGAAGGCAGATTGCTAGAAGAGGAAATCCAGGCTAAAGCAATATCTTGGACCAACAAAACGTTAATCAATAACATCCCAGATAGGTTGGGCCCCCTTCGAGCTAGATGGGAAACCACAACAGGACCATTGCCAGATATCGACTGGGAAGAGGCACTAATGCATCCAAGAGAAGTTGGGATTAAGGTGCGACTGCGCTTGGTGCAATACAAGATCCTCCATCGAGTATACTTTGATAGGGTACGCCTCCACACTATAGGGAGAGCAGATTCGCCCAATTGTCTGAGATGCAAAAACCAACGTGGCACATACATACACACACTGTGGGCACGCCCCCACATAGAGGCTTACTGGGACCAGATACTGGGGGAGTTGAGCGTGATGCTGGAGACCCAACTGCAAAGAGAGGCTAAATATGTGCTCCCGGGAAACTCTACTGAGATTAATTTGCCCCAGGCACAAAGTTTTTATTATGCAATCTGGGCCTTGTGGTGGCCAGAAGGGACGGTGCTAAACATTGGGGAGCCCCCGAACCTCCCACACAGAATGAAGGACTGGGATGGACCCGTCCATGGTTGCAGAAAGGGCGACATACAAAGCGAAGAGGCTGCCCCAAGAAGTTCATCAAGATTTGGACCCTATGGCGGAGACACTATGGTCTAGAAATAGGGAGCGAGGATAGTGATAATAGCTACACCCAGGACTGAGTCAGACACACAAGGGGGAGATGACCTGGAGGTTGCCCCCCAAACCCCCCCCCCCCCCCAGGCTGGAATCCTCGAGGTGGGAGGAGAAGGGTGGAGGGAGCCCCAGTGCCAGCTTTAGTCCCAGTGACAATTGGTGGAGAAATATGCTATTACATGTTGCTGCTCATGAATGTTTTTACTTCCACTAAGCCTGCAAACTTGCTGTGTGTCATGGATCAACCCCAGAGTATTGATACCTTTTGTATAAATAAAAACAGATTTAAAAAAAGAAATGTGCACTAAAGTAAAATACTTTGCTGTAATTGATAGCAGTCTTGGTGTTTCAATCCAGGGCTGCCAGATGTTGGAGGGTAATACTGCACCAGGTAACTAGTTGCCCCATCAGACAGTTGAGATGGACTGGTCAGAGGAAAGTGATGGTCACCGCTTTAGGAACGGGCGATGGGGTGAGCGGGCACTCTCATTGGCAGCTGCCAGGCTGTGGAACACCGTCCCGGTACATATTGCTAGTATTACTTCATACTCTGCACTTGGCAAGAATGTGAGAATCTGGCCCTTTCCCAGTTATAATTGCCTTGTTGGTCTCCCCCATATGATCTTGCTGGTTCCAGCACTTTGATGCCTATGGTTTCATGCACTTTATAAATGTACATTTACATTTGCTTCTAATACCCACGTATGTGGCGTTTCCGGGGGTGACCCTTCTGAGGCATGCACCTCTGAAAGGAGGCTAACACAGTAATACTGCAGGTTTACCCCGCTCCAAGCTGCAACATCTGGAATGTGCCTTATTTTCCCTGCACATGTTCTGCCAGGTTTTATCACAGCACTTTAATTATGTTTCGGGCACAAACACCCATTTGTGCCTGAATCTGGATTACAAGCCTGAATGAAACGATGGCATTTATGAGTGTGTGAATAAGCGCGGTTGGAAAATATTTAAGAGCAACTCTAGCATAAACATGTAAACTACAACATTCCTGTTTTGTGATTTCCTTCCATCTGCTTTTATAGGAAAATGAAACAATATTTATTTTCAGTCTATTTGCCCTCGGGTGATGGTGCTGTCTGTGCACACTGGTGTTCGCAAAGCTTACAGTGATATTGCAACACATGTAAATAATGTTATTTCCTAACATCCTCATCAGCTATTTGTCAGTCTTACTCACCACATATTACATGTGTCTTGCTGACCAAGTACTACAAGCACAAATACTCTGCAATGAGCATTTCTCTCTTCCTGTTGTTTCTCCAGGATCTGTTGTGGAATATTAAGCTTTGGGACAGCCTCCAGTGCTTGTCACATGCTCTCCACCACAGCCATCTTCCAAACCCCTCCCAGGGGCGACTGTCCCTTTCCTCCCCCTGCCCGCTTAACTGCGTCTCTTTACCTTCAACTTCACAGACAACTTGATTTGGTGCCTTAAAAGGTCGCAGTTTATTCACATATTACATGGTTGTACATTTTTCGCAATTTTATTGGTCATTCATAACATCCATGATAATGCATATCTCCTTGTCCTTGTTATTGTCTTGTACCTTCCTTGCGGTTATGTGCTCCCAGGCAGTGTATTTAGCGGGGTGCCCCTTTTCAGAGCCTTTGTGTCTACGGTTCCAGGCTTCAACTTGCTTGCTACCAAATCTTGTGAGTGTCCGTCAGGAACTGCCTGGGCTGCAAGTGCCGTTCCACTTGCCTTGGACTCTTTATTGGCCCTTCGCCTGCTCTTCGGGGCACCTGCTGTTTGGCATCCCAAGGGCCCTGTGTGAGCATCTCATCTACTCTGCCTGTGGCTCCATCCTGTACCCCTGCCATGAGGCATCCCAAGGGCCCTGTAGGAACGTTACATCTACTCTGTTTGAGGCTGTGCGCTCTCCTTAGCTCCCTCAGTGCTCCTCATAAGGCACCCCAAGGGCACTGTGTGAGCCTTCCATCTACCTCTAGTTAACGTCCTCTCTGTTGTCTATCTATCTTTGGTTTCTTCAGCCACCCTCCCTCCAGTTTCACGATCGGAGGGAGCTCCCCTCATCCTCCTATCTCACGAGAACCCCAACTGCTCTAGCACCCCCACTATGTTCAGCAGAAACATGTCCATTGTCCAGCTGCTACCCGGGGAACCTTCAGGTTGATGAACGCTTGCCTCGCGAACCCCCAACCGTTGGCCCTACACAACTTAGCCAAGGTAATATTTAGTTTGCGCCTGCATTTCTGCACCGCCCCAAAGTCCACGGCCCCCTTCCATGCTTTGCGAACTATTATCTCCGAGAATATCACCTCCGCCGGGCGCACCATCCTTGCTGTTGCTGCAAGGCCTGCCTGCATTTTTTCGAAGAGACCCCTCCTACGATCATCGCTAGGTCAATCCCTCCCAGGTGAATCACCACCGCATCCAATCTGCCACCCTGTCCCATGGCTTCCCTCACCGTCGGGAGCATTAGGTCTGATTTAATTCCCAGCCAGATTACGTCTGTGTCCCGAAGCCATAATCCTCCAAACTCGCGCCTGGCCTCCGCCCATCGCTGCGCCCATGTTACGAATGAGTGACCCACAGTCCAGACTGTCTTGCACCGCTCCGCTGGACCTAGACGGTGGAGGGGGGAGGGGGAGGGAGGGGAGAAACCAGACTTCGTATAGTGTAGGGCAAATGTATCGTCTGAACGCGCCAGACGCCCAGCGCCCTATCCCCTTGATGTGGTCAGCTCCCAACCCAAGCTGTGCTGCCATGGTGGCTGCCCCAATTCATAAGGAACGGGACCCGAACGCCTTTGCTGGAAGTCCCACCCTGTCTTGCGCCTTCCTCATCACTGCTATGAATTGGAACTGGCTCAGGTAGGACCCATCCTCATGTGCTAGCAGCGGGCCCCGTCTATGTTCCAACTCGTCGCATGTACCATCGCATCAGACAAACGGGACAGCATGACTTGTCCCTGATGCAGTTAATTGTGGTCCACGTCCCTTTGCCTGCATGGTCCCTCTTTGACCGCCACAGGTGGAGTATCAGTCCAAACTTGCCCGTCTCCTTCTTCGGAACCACGCCGAGATGGGAGACCTTCAAACCCTCTAGTGGGAGGAAACTGAACCGGCTCCCACCCTTCCTAGTTTACCTCTTTTTCCACCTTCTGCCGGGCCACCCCCGGGTTGTCCCATATAGATTTCAGGTTCCGGCTCTCCCGGGCCCCCACTGGACCCTTGTAAGGGATGGGGAAGCCCATCGTGAAACCCTTCGCTAGCATGTCTCTATCTGAAGTTTTGGAGTACCGTCCTAATAAATATAGCATTCTGCTCATTTTGATGGGGGTGGGCAAGGGCTGCCCCCCGTCCACAGCCCCATCGCCTCTTCCTGGAGCCCCCTTGCTTCTTATTTCTTGGCGCCTCCCTTTTCTTTGTTGGTCCCTGTGCCTTGGGCCTGTCTGCATTCACTCATCTTCGGCCAAGGGGGGTTCTGTGTTCTTTGGGGGCCTCACGCCCCCTTCGTATCCCCACCAGCCGCTTTCCAACTTGCCCTCTGATTGGGGGCGTAGTAGGCCCTTCTGGGGTTACCAATAGCGGTCACCCCTTTTTTCACGGGCTTCGCGATGAGGGAGGGAGGGCGGTCTTCCCACCTCTGGGTGGCGTTTGCCCCGGGCCCCCATCGAGTCCAGCTACTCCATCCCCGGCCTGGGCTTCTATTCCTTCTCATTCTTTCTTTTGAGGTATTCCTTTCATTTTTGATGTTTTGAAGGATTAGTGGTCTAACATCCCTTGGCTGAGCTTCTGGTCACAGATTTTGTACCTGATTTTGCAGTTTTTTTTTCTTTCTTACCCCAGGATTTAGGAAAATCTCCTTGCAGCCCATGTTTTCCTCTGCTGTCTGGTCAAAGAAATGCACGTCTTCCTCCTCTGCAGCTGCACTTTGATGGTCTAAGTTGACATTGTTCTCTTAACTGTGCCTTTTGTTTGATAGATTAAACACGGAGGTCAAAATACCACTACGGCTTAATTTGTATAAAAAATAAAAAAAAGAATGTGGCAAGGCCGAAGGCACGGTCCACTGCAACTGGCCTAACCCACATCACTATTTTTTTAAGCAGGTTTAAGTTCAAGTTTTATAATCTGTTTAAAGCTATAGTAAATAGTTTAATGCGCCACTAGTGAACGTTGCTCAAAAATACACACACAGGGGGAGGAGCCAAGCCGGCGACCGCGATGGCCGCCTAGTCCCTCGGCTCCGAGTATCATCTCCTCCCGGGACCACATCCTGCGTGAAATCCTGCAGCAAGACGGAGTGAAAGGGGACATGAATGCGTCCGTTCGCCGAGGGTGCAATCCCGAGGTTCATGCCTGCTTGTTGAGGCAAGATACAGTTGACGACGTTCGCGGCCCGCAGCAGCCCTAAGACCGGGGACTCGACCAGACTGTGAGGCTGGTCTCCGAGTGAACAACAGCGGCCGCCGGTGGCCGGGAGGGACCGGTCGGCTCCGAAGTGGCAAACAACAGCCGATCTTCGGCACGCTCATACTGGCAGACTGAAAGCACAAGTGGGGGACAAGCCTGTCGTTGTGCCCCTGTGTGGACGGATATTGCGGCAAGAATTTCGCTTGTCCTCCACCGAGAAGTGCTTTGTGACTCGTCCCGCTTTCGGCGGGAGACTCCCGAATTTACTCCGAGCCGCTACTAAGTTGAACTGACTCCAGCGGTTGCTCTGCATTGATCTCGGTGGCCCTGCCGGTGGTGCTATGACGCCTGCTGCCTCACTATCTGTGCCTCGGCCCCACTCCAGATCTGCGCTGACCCGGGCTAGCATGGAGAAGGGGAGCATGGCAAAAGGGGAGCACGGAACAGAACTGCACCTTGGCGATCTGATGGCTTCCCTAGCCGCCCTTCATAACAACTTGGTGCAGGGTGCCCGATTATTGGGGGGCAAGTTGGATGAAGCGACCCTCGCGGCGGAGCGAATGAGATCGGCTGACCCGTTGATACATAGCGAGATGCTTTCCTCAGCGCCCAGATGCACCAAGATGGCGTCTATCACTGATACCGGAGGGCCGGAGACACTGAGCCTCGCGACGTTCCATGACCGTACTATTGGATGCCTAGGACAACCTGGAGTTGCTAGATTGGAACTGACTGGTGGAACTTTTTCCTACGTCCTTGTTGGACAGGCCTCGTGAAGGGGCCGCTCCCTCCCCGCATAATAAGGCCCGAACACCGGCTCTCCCGGTGTCTCCAGAAGAACCACCCCGACAACCCACCGAAGCAACCCGCAATCCGTCTCCAACGGGACGCCTGCTCCCGAACACCCCGACATCGGCTGGCCCGGGCCTCCATCAGCAGCATTGCCCCGGCCCAGCCGCCATCTTGGACACTGCACCACGAGGCCGCGTGGCCTCAGCTCGACCCCAACCCTGGGCCTGGCCAGGCCCCGACATCGAGGCACCACCATCCACCCAGGGGGTGAAGAGACCACTTGGCAGGTCAATGGGAGAGAGGAGTGTCGATGGCTCTCCCCCGCCAGGTGCCGATCGCCCCCGGTCTCCCCGGGCGCTGGCTCCACCCCCCTGCTGGGTGTCTGAACTCCCTCATCCCGGACCTCCCGACCTCCAAGCGCGAGGGTCTGGACATCAAAGGAGGCCAGACCTATAACTGGGGCAGCTCCAGAGCAGGAAGGCAGTTGTATCCTGGAGTCGAGAGACACCTTGAAGAACTCATCCTTGACGGACTGCTGGCGCTGCCGCAGCCCTGCCTTGTGAATCATCGTTCCTGCCTGCTGGCGCTGCCGCGGCCCTCTGCAACCTACACCTTCGTCGGGACCTGCTGGCGCTGCCGCAGCCCATCCTTGTAAACCATCGTTCCTGCCTGCTGGCGCTGCCACGGCCCTCTACAACCTACACCTTCGTCGGGACCTGCTGGCACTGCCGCGGCCCATCCTTGTAAACCATCGTTCCTGCCTGCTGGCGCTGCCGCGGCCCTCTGCAACCTACACCTTCGTCGGGACCTGCTGGCGCTGCCGCAGCCCATCCTTGTGAACCATCGCTCTTGCCTGCTGGCTCGGCCGCGGCCCTTGTCAACCGAGACTTATCATCCTAGCCGGCTGGCGCTGCCGCGGCCCGACCTTCCAGAACTCCGAGCTCGAGGATTGTGAGCTCCCCCTCTTGCCACACCCGTACCGGACCGGTACCAAGACTGTCCCGCTACCCCTTTTCCCCTTCAGAGACTAGAATTGAGAGGACCCTCGTGTCCTGACCTCCCTGTATCGCTGATAACCTTGCTCCAAGAATCGTATATAAAGAGTGTTGACCTCATCCTTGTGTGGTGTCCATCTGTGGGGGGGAAGTTACTCGTCTGTACGATCGCTGGAGACGGTCCTCACCGAAGGCCTCTCCCCCTGTCCTCGGCCGACCCTCCGGGTCCCCGTCGGTGGCCAGCGGCGCGATCCGAACCAACGCGTAATCGTACAGAGAGTAACTCACCCCACGACTCAACCACAATGTCAACAAAAGAGAGCGGAACCACAGAAAACTTCCAGATGGAGAAACTAGAAGAGTACAACCACAGAGAGCTAAAACAATTTTGCATAGAACTAGGCATTGCTACCACAGGACTGAGCACGAAAGAAGACTTCAAAAAGGCCCTGGAATCTTGGGCGGAGACGGGTACGGCCGTACCCCAAAACCAAAACCTTGAGGCGCCGGAAACGAACACCACTCCGACAGAAGGAAGGAGATCGGGTCTCTCCCCAGAGGAGATCCGAGAACGTGAAAAAAGCCGACTCCATGAATTGGAGCTGGCTCGACTGCGTTTGGATGGAGAACTGAAATTGGCGGAACAAAAAATAACATTGGAACACTTGCGGCTCCGAGAGGAGCGGGAAGAGAAGCAAAGACAGAGGGAGTTAGAAGAGAAAAAACTAGCCTACGAACATGAGCGCAATCTTGCAGAAATAGAGCTTCGGAAACAGAATAAAGATCTCGGGGTGCCCGAGTGCCCGAACACTCCTGGCACTACAGACCCTAAAGTCCACATCCCCAAGGATGTCGTCAGAGAATATTACCGGAACGACGATATCCAGCTTTGGTTCAAAGCCTATGAGATAGCCATGACCTCCCACCGGATTTCTCGAAGTGACTGGGGAGCCGGGTTATGGGGGAGGTTCGTCAATGAAGGGCGAGATGCCCTGCTGCAACTCCCGGACCATCAGATGACCTCCTACGACCACATGAAGGCCGCCCTCCTCACTCGATACGGACTCACGCCCGAGATGTACCGCCAGCGGTTCCGCGACTGCAAACGGATCCCGGGTACAACTTGGGTGGAGTACGTGAACTTTTTCAGCAGAGCATTCGAGGGGTGGATCAAGGGCAGCCAGGTAACCACCTACGAACAACTCTTTAACCTCATTGTGTGGGAGCACCTCTCCAACAATTGCTTCGTCAAGCTCAGGCAGCACCTCCTCGACAGTAAACTGACTGAACCTCGGCAACTCGCCGCCTAAGCTGACCGATGGGAAAGCACCCGAGTTGCCCGAAACGGGCCCAGCGAGCCAAACAGAACCAACCAAGGTCCCCATCGCCCCCGAGGAGGAGGAGGCCAGGGTCGGGGCAGAGACGCCGTCCCGGCGGCTCCCGCCAGCAACACCCCGCCCCCGGCCGGCAGGGGAAACCCCCCGATGCGTCCAGGGTTCCGAGCAAACGTTACTTGCCACCGGTGCCAGCGGCCCGGCCACTATGCCAACGACCCTAATTGCCCGAAGAACCAGAATCCTATACCCCGCCAGGTCGCTGCCGCCGCCCTGGGAGAAGAGCAAACCCCAGAGGATTATGAAGAGTACGAACCGGACCAGCCCGAGTGGGAACCAGCCGCCATGTCCCTGGTCTGCCTAGGGGAAAGAGACATGATTCCGCGGGCTCCCCTACCCGCCAATACGAGAAAATACAGCCAGTGGGTCAACATAAATGGGCGCCAGGCTGAAGCCCTACGCGACACCGGGGCCAGTGTGACGGCAGTCCGCTGTCACCTGGTAACCCCGGAGCAGATCTTGCCGAACGTCCTTTGCCCCGTCCGGTCAGCCGACAACTCAGAAAGCCTGTGTCGGATGGCCTGCGTCCCCTTCGAGTGGGGAGGAGTGTCCGGAATGCTGAAGGTGACTGTCCGCGATGATGCCCCAGTGGACTGCCTCCTGGGGAACGACCTCGAAAGTTCCCCCTGGGCAGCCGTCGAAAGAAGAGAGCACCTGGGGATGTTGGGCCTCCCTGAATGGGCCTGCATAACGACCCGGTCCATGGCCGCCCGCGCCATCTCCAGTCCCGAAGAACCCGAATGGCCAGAACCTCCTCCCTCGATCGCCCCGGAGGGAGACGCCCTAAGCACCAATCCCCCAGAGCAAAACAAAGAAGGGCCCGTTCAACTCCAGGACCTTCCCGAACTGGCCCAGTGGCGTCAAGAGGGTGGTCCCACCCAGGAACAATTCCGACAAGAACAGAAGACCTGTCCCTCCCTCGAGGGACTCCGGCAGCAAGCCCTCGCCCAGAGCGCAGGAGACACCGCAGGGGCCCACTGGATTTATTGGGACAATGACCTGCTCTACAGTGAGCAAAGAATTGCTGAGCTGGGGGCCAGTCGGGTGCTGGTGGTGCCCCTCCGCTTCAGAGACTTCCTTTTGAACTTGGCACATGATGTCCCCCTTGCTGGGCACTTGGGGCAAGACAAAACATACAGCCGCCTGGTAACCCACTTCTACTGGCCCAAAATGCGAAATGATGTCTCCAACCACTGTCGGGCCTGCCCCACCTGCCAGGCCAGCGGGAAGAGCGGCCGAAAGATCAAAGCACCCTTGCAACCCTTTCCCGTCGTCACCACCCCGTTCGAACGGGTGGGAATAGACATTGTGGGGCCCCTAGACCCCCGAACGACCCAGGGGCACCGGTTCATCCTAGTCCTGGTGGACCACGCCACCCGCTATCCCGAGGCCATTCCTCTTCGGACCGTGACAGCACCCGTGGTAGGCCGAGCCCTAATGGGGATCTTCTCTCGAGTGGGCTTCCCCCGGGAAGTCGTCAGCGACCGGGGCACGAACTTTATCTCAAAGTACATGAGGTCTCTCTGGCAACAGTGCGGGGTCACCTACCGGTTCACGACCCCTTATCACCCGCAAGGAAACGGACTGGTCGAGCGGTTTAACCGCACTCTCAAGGGAATGATCATGGGCCTGGAAGAACCCCTACGTCGCCAATGGGACGTGCTGCTCCCGTGCCTCCTCTTCGCCTATCGAGAAGTTCCCCAGAAATCCCTTGGCTTCAGTCCCTTCGAGCTCCTGTACGGACACCCCGTCCGGGGCCCCCTCAGCCTGGTCAAGGAAGGATGGGAGATGGCCCCCCAGAAGACACCTCCGGACGTATATAAGTATCTCCTGACCCTCCGCAACCAGACCCGGCGATTCAGGGAACTCGCCAAAGCCAACCTTGAGGCCAGTCAGGAGGACATGAAGAAATGGTACGATCAGCATGCCTCCTCCATCGAGTTCAAACCAGGCCAGCAAGTCTGGGTGATGTCTCCAGTCGAACCCTGTGCCCTGCAGGACAAATGGACAGGACCCTTCAAGGTGATAGAACGCAAGGGCCCTGTCACCTACCTAATAGACATGGAGTCCTCCCGGAACCCCCTGCGAGTCCTCCACGCTAACAGACTCAAACCCCACTTCGTACGCTCGGAACTCAGCCTACTGATGGCAACGGATAGTGGGACGGAAGAAGACTCCGAGCCCCTCCCTGACCTACTGAGGACCCGTGAAAAAGATGGCTCAGTGGAAGGGGTCAGACTCTCCGAGGCCTTGTCCCCGGAACAACGCCAACACTGTCGGGCTCTCCTGATACAATTTGCGAACCTGTTCTTCCTCCCCCCAGGGGTCACCCCCTGGTGCCTTCACGACGTGGACACTGGGGATAGTCCACCTATTCGACACAGGGCGTACCGAGTGCCAGATCGGGTGCGCACCTGCATCCAGGACGAAGTCTCCAAAATGCTGGCCCTACGAGTGATCGAGCCATCCGACAGCCCCTGGGCCAGCCCAGTCGTACTGGTCCCCAAGGCTGCCGCCCCGGGCGCTGCCCCCGAGCTCCGGTTCTGTGTAGACTATCGGGGCCTGAACGCTGTTACCCGAACCGACGCTCACCCCATCCCCCGGGCGGATGAGCTGGTTGACCGCATGGGGGCTGCCCGCTACCTGAGCATCTTCGATCTAACAGCGGGCTACTGGCAAATCGGCCTCACCCCCAGGGCCCAAGAACGATCCGCCTTCTCTACCCCGGATGGCCACTACCACTTCAAAGTGATGCCATTCGGCATGAAAAACGCTCCAACTACTTTCCAACGACTCGTGAACTAGGTACTGGCGGGCCTCGAAGAATTCAGCGCCGCCTACCTGGACGATATCGCTGTGTACAGTCGTCACTGGGCAGACCATCTTCACCACCTCCGAGAAGTCCTGCACGCCCTCCAGCAGCCCGGCCTCACCATCAAAGCCAGCAAATGTCAGATTGGCCAGGGGTCCGTGACCTACCTCGGACACCAAGTGGGGAGCGGTCTGGTGGCCCCCCTTTAGCTCAAGATCGCTGCCATCCAGTCCTGGCAACCTCCTGTCACCCAAACCGAGGACCGGGCCTTCCTAGGGCTCACCGGATACTACCGGCGGTTTGTAAAGGACTATGGCAGCATTGTGGGGCCCCTCACAGAATCCACATCCAAGAAAAACCCCAAAACCGTCAACTGGACTCCGGACTGTCAAGCGGCCTTCGAGAAGTTGAAGGCCGCCATGTGCACCGCCCCCGTGCTCCAGGCCCCCGACTACAGCCGGGAATTCATCGTCCAGACGGACGCCTCAGATCATGGCGTTGGGGCAGTACTCTCTCAACTCAACGCCGAGGGAGTCGATCAACCAGTGGCCTTCATCAGCCGACGCCTGCTGGCCCGAGAACAGCGCTGGAGCACCATCGAGCGGGAGGCCTTCGCAGTGGTATGGGCCCTCAAGAAACTCCGGCCCTACCTCTTCAGTACCCATTTCAGGGTACAGACAGACCACAGACCCCTGCAATGGCTGATGCAGATGCGGGGGGAGAACCCAAAACTGTTGCGATGGTCCATCTCCTTGCAGGGGATGGACTTCTCTGTGGAGCATCGCCCTGGCCAGGACCACGCCAACGCGGACGGCCTGTCACGCTTTTTCCGCCTCGGCGAGGAGAGTACCCAAGAAGATATGTGACTCTCCCTGCCTTCAGCTGGGAGGGACGCATGTTGGACAGGCCTCGTGAAGGGGCCGCTCCCTCCCCGCATAATAAGGCCCGAACACCGGCTCTCCCGGTGTCTCCAGAAGAACCACCCCGACAACCCACCGAAGCAACCCGCAACCCGTCCCCAACGGGACGCCTGCTCCCGAACACCCCGACATCGGCTGGCCCGGGCCTCCATCAGCAGCATTGCCCCGGCCCAGCCGCCATCTTGGACACTGCACCACGAGGCCGCGTGGCCTCAGCTCGACCCCAACCCTGGGCCTGGCCAGGCCCCGACATCGAGGCACCACCATCCACCCAGGGGGTGAAGAGACCACTTGGCAGGTCAATGGGAGAGAGGAGTGTCGATGGCTCTCCCCCGCCAGGTGCCGATCGCCCCCGGTCTCCCCGGGCGCTGGCTCCACCCCCCTGCTGGGTGTCTGGACTCCCTCATCCCGGACCTCCCGACCTCCAAGCGCGAGGGTCCGGACATCAAAGGAGGCCAGACCTATAACTGGGGCAGCTCCAGAGCAGGAAGGCAGTTGTATCCTGGAGTCGAGAGACACCTTGAAGAACTCATCCTTGACGGACTGCTGGCGCTGCCGCAGCCCTGCCTTGTGAATCATCGTTCCTGCCTGCTGGCGCTGCCGCGGCCCTCTGCAACCTACACCTTCGTCGGGACCTGCTGGCGCTGCCGCGGCCCATCCTTGTAAACCATCGTTCCTGCCTGCTGGCGCTGCCGCGGCCCTCTACAACCTACACCTTCGTCGGGACCTGCTGGCGCTGCCGCGGCCCATCCTTTTAAACCATTGTTCCTGCCTGCTGGCGCTGCCGCGGCCCTATGCAAACCTACACCTTCGTTGGGACCTGCTGGCGCTGCCGCGGCCCATCCTTGTGAACCATCGCTCTTGCCTGCTGGCTCGGCCGCGGCCCTTCTCAACCGAGATTTATCATCCTAGCCGGCTGGCGCTGCCGCGGCCCGACCTTCCAGAACTCCGAGCTCGAGGATTGTGAGCTCCCCCCAGGGACGTAACAAACGCCCCCGCAGACCCCGCAGTGCAGGGGGGCCTCACTCTCTACAGTTAATGAAGGGGGCCCCCAGGGGGCCCGGCCCCCTCAGCTCTTCTGAGGGCTGTGAGAGAGGCCTGCGCTGAAGCAAGCCTCTCTGCCTCTGTGTCTGAAACAGGTGCAGCCTGCTCCGTTCCCCTCACCCCCTCCCTCTGACTAAAGAGAAACAAAGTATCAACATTGTTTCTCTTCAGTCAGAGCCGGAGGCAGGCCCGGGACAAGGATGGGCCCCAGAGACAGCAGTCTCCACTGCTCCTCTGAGGCAGCACAGAGCCCGGCCCCCACTCTCTCCTCTTGATAAGCAAAGCCCACCCCACAAGAGAAGAGACAGGGACACGGAGGGGGTGGGGGCCCCACCCCACAAGAGAAGAGAAATGACAAGGACAAAGATTGGGTGGGGGCCCGGCCCACCCCACAAGAGAAGAGACAGGGACAAGATGGGGTGGGTGCCCCATCCCACAAGAGAAGAGACAGGCCCCCACCGAGAAGAGACAGGGACAAGGATGGGGTGGGGTGGGGGCCCCACCCCACAAGAGAAGAGACAGGGACAGGCCCCCACCGAGAAGAGACAGGGACAAGGATTGGGTGGGGGCCCCACCCCACAAGAGAAGAGAAGAGACAGGGACAAGGATGGGGTGGGTGCCCCATCCCACAAGAGAAGAGACAGGCCCCCACCGAGAAGAGACAGGGACAAGGATTGGGTGGGGGCCCCACCCCACAAGAGAAGAGACAGGGACAAGGATGGGCTGGGGGCCCCACCCCACAAGAGAAGAGAAGAGACAGGGACAAGGATGGGGTGGGGTGGGGGCCCCAGAGACAGCACTCTCCACTTCCCCTCTGAGGCAGCTCGGAGCCCGGCCCCAACGCTCTCCTCTCCATAAGCAAAGCCCACCCCACAAGAGAAGAGAAGAGACAGGGACAAGGCTGAGGTGGGGGCCTCAGAGAGCATTTATTTGTATTTTGTATTTAGGGGTGCTTGTAGAGCGCACTGACACCATGGGTTTCCTGGCGCTGGTTGGAAGTAGAGAGGACAGAAAGACTAGCCAGATTGGGGGAAGAGCCAAGTTTTTAAAGATTTACGAAAAAGAGTTAAAGAGTTAGAAGTTTTTAGAGAGAGGGGGAGAGAGTTCCAAAGCTTGGGGGCCAGGTAAGCAAATCTCCGGCCACCAGATCTACAGAGCTTGTAAGGTGGAACAGTCAAGAGATGAAGGTGGGAGGATCTTAGATTGCGGGATGAGCAGTAGGGTCTGATTAGGGATTTAATGAAGGCAGGGCAGGGGCCAGCTAGCGACTTAAAGATAAGGCATCCGATCTTGAAGGCTGCCCTGGAGATGACTGGAAGCCAGTGGAGTTTGACCAGGAGGGGCCTGGCGGATTGCCACTTTGGAGTCCCTAAGGCCAATCTCGCCGCCTGATTCTGAACCACTTGCAATCTCGCCATCGATGTTTTAGGCAGGCCGTGGTAGATCGAGTTAGAAAAATCTAGGCGGGAGAGGACGAGGGCCATGATAACCTGCAGGAGGGCATCGGGTGTAAAGAGGTATGCCACTTTCCTGATCCTGCGCAGTTGGTAGATACAGGAGGAAACCACGGTCCCTATCTGCGGCCCTAGGGATAAGGTGGAATCAATGGTGACCCCCAGGCTCTTCACCGAGGCTACGGGGGTGGGAGAAGGGCCCAGGTCCGCTGGCCAGAATTGGGGCCCCCAGAAGGTAGCGCTCCTGCCGGGAAGGAGGAGCTCCGTCTTTCCGGGATTCAGCTTTAGCTGATTTTGGCCCATCCACTGGAGGATGTGGGACATGACTGCCTGAAAGTTGGAGATAGCAGAGGGGGAATTAAGAGAAAAGATGAGTTGCAGGTCGTCTGCGTAATTAAACACAGTGACGTCCCACTGCCTCAGAGAAAAAAGAAGGGGGCGAAGATAGAGATTGAAAAGAAGGGGGGACAGAGAGGAACCCTGGGGGACCCCACAGAGCGAGTGCTCTCTGGGAGCCCTAAAAACGCCCAGGCTGAGGGTCTGAGACCTACCGGTCAGGAAAGATCTGACCCAGGCCAACGCCAGGCCCTGGACGCCAGCCTGTTCGACACGGTGGAGAAGGATGTTGTGGTCCACCGTGTCGAAGGCGGCTGACAGATCTAATAATACCAGGGCCTGGGGAACAGCCTTGTCAACACCGTCTCTCAGGGCGTCCAGCACGGCCAAGATCACTGTCTCCGTAGAGTGGCCGGGTCTGAAGCCTGCCTGGTTGGCCTCGAGAAAGTTGGAACTCTCAATGAATTGTGAGAGACAGGTGGTGACGTGGGCTTCCAGGATCTTAGAGAAGAAAGGTAAGAGGGAGATAGGGCGGTAGTTTGCCGGGACGGCGGGGTCGGCCCCCGGCTTCTTCAGGAGGGGTACCAGCACGGCCTCCTTGAAGGGACCCGGCACGATACCAGAAGAAAGAGAAGAGTTTAGCAAGGGGAGGATGTAGTTGGGTAGAGAGTGGCAGATGTCCCGAAGTATGGAGGGGGGGCAACAGTCATCTGGGGATCCCGATTTAATGCGGGTCGCAAGAATGGCCAGAGATGAAGAGTCTAGAAGAGGAAATTGTGAGAAGGAGGAGGAATTATGAGGAGGGGAAACAGATCCAACGCCAGGAGGTGTAGCGGGGATGGTGTCCTTAATTAATACAATTTTGTCAATGAAAAAGGAGCTAAGAATATTACATGCTTCCTGTGTGGGGGCCTGAGTAGGGAGCGTCCTGGGGTCAGAGGTGAATTCATTAAGCACCTTAAAGATTTCCTTAGAGTGACAGGGGGCAGATAGAATTTTGCCAGAGGCGTAGGTTTTTTTGGCAGCCAAAATGGCGAGTTTATACCTGTTACGCGCAGCCACATAGGCGTCTCTGCTAGGAGGGCAGTAGTCCCTTCTCCACTTACGCTCATACTGACGGAGTTCTAAATGGAGAGCTTTTAAGTGGGGGGTGAACCATTTGTGAGAATGGCTATGCCTGGATTGGGGGAACTTCGTGGGGGGGGCAAAGATGTCACTGGCGGTGGTAAGCCAGTCTGCCACGAGCCCACAGAGCTCGTTAGTACCCGTATTATTAGGTGGCAGGGGGTACGTTTGGGACAAATGGTCCAATAGTTTGGAAGAATCGACGGCCTTCCACTTACGAGCCATGCCGCCCTCCCGTGGGGGGACCTTAATCTGACCAGCCACCGAGAATGTAGTGTCGATCAGGTAGTGATCTGACCACACACAAGGCGTAATGAGCGGACGAGAGGACGTGACTCCATGAGTCCAAATGTGGTCGAGGATATGGCCACCCGTATGGGTGGCGGACTTGACCAGTTGGGTGAAATTAAGGTTCAAAAGGCCCTCGAACAATTCGGAAGCATGTGGGCCAGCGTCCTCGTGCTGGAACCAATAATTAAAGTCACCAATGATGACAGTACGGGGGGAGCCGGTAGCGATGTTGGACAGCTGGTCGATAAAGGATGAAGGGAAAGATGGCATGGAGTGGGGGGGGCGGTATAGTAGCACAAGGGTGACTGCACCTACCTCAGTCCCCAGGCTAAGGACCAAGAGCAGGAGGCAGCACAGAGCAGTGCTCGGGACCCTGACAAGGGTGGGAGTGGGGGCCCCCAGACAGAGTATTCTCCAGGGCAAAGCTCACATGAGAAGGGACGAGGCAGCAAAATGGTGCCCTCAGGTAAGCACTGTTGTTAGAAGCACCATGTGGGCGTCCGCAGGGGAAGTTAAGGGGGGGCCAAGAAGGGTGCAAGGCAGAGGGGAGAAGGGTGCAAGGTAGAGAAGAGAAGGGTGCAACGCAGAGGGGAGAAGGGTGTAAGGCAGAGGGGAGAAGGGTGCAAGGTAGAGAAGAGAAGGGTGCAGAGTAAAGAGGAGAAGGGTGCAAGGCGGAGAGGAGAAGGGTGCAAGGCGGAGAGGAGATGGGTGCAAGGCGGAGAGGAGATGGGTGCAAGGCGGAAAGGAGATGGGTGCAAGGCAGAGGGGAGAAGGGTGCAAGGCAGAGGGGGAGAGGGATGCAAGGTAGAGAAGGGTGCTAGGCGGAGGGGAGAAGGGTGCAAGGCAGAGGGGAGAAGGGTGCAAGGCAGAGGGGAGAAGGGTGCAGGGTAGAGGGGAGAAGGGTGCAAGGTGGAGGGGAGAAGGGTGCAAGGTGGAGCGGAGAAGGGTGCAAGGTGGAGGGGAGAAGGGTGCAAGGCAGAGGGGAGAAGGGTGCAAGGCAGAGGGGAGAAGGGTGCAAGGCAGAGGGGAGAAGGGTGCAAGGTGGAGGGGAGAAGGGTGCAAGGCAGAGGGGTGAAGTGGGCAAGGCAGAGAAGAGAAAGGTGCAAGGCAAAGAGGAGAAGGGTGCAAGGAAGAGGAGAAGGGTGCAAGGAAGAGGAGAAGGGTGCAAGGAAGAGAGGAGAAGGGTGCAAGGCGGAGGGGAGAAGGGTGCAAGGCGGAGGGGAGAAGGGTGCAAGGCGGAGGGGAGAAGGGTGCAAGGCGGAGGGGAGAAGGGTGCAAGGTGGAGGGGAGAAGGGTGCAAGGCGGAGGGGAGAAGGGTGCAAGGCGGAGGGGAGAAGGGTGCAAGGCAGAGAGGAGAAGGGTGCCAGGAAGAGAGGAGAAGGGTGCAAGGCAGAGGGGAGACGGGTGCAAGGCAAAGGGGAGAAGGGTGCAAGGTAAAGGGGAGAAGGGTGCAAGACAGAGGGGAGAAAAGTGCAAGACAGAGGGGAGAAGGGTGCAAGACAGAGGGGAGAAGGGTGCAAGACAGAGGGGAGAAGGGTGCAAGACAGAGGGGAGAAGGGTGCAAGGCAGAGGGGAGAAGGGTGCAAGGCAGAGAGGAGAAGGGGGCAAGGCGGAGGGGGAGAAGGGTGCAAGGCAGAGAGGAAAAGGATGCAAGGTAGAGAAGGGTGCAAGGCGGAGGGGGAGAAGGGTGCAAGGCAGAGGGGAGAAGGGTGCAAGGCAGAGGGGAGAAGGGTGCAAGGCGGAGGGGGAGAAGGGTGCAAGGCAGAGAGGAAAAGGATGCAAGGTAGAGAAGGGTGCAAAGCGGAGGGGGAGAAGGGTGCAAGGTGGAGGGGGAGAAGGGTGCAAGGTGGAGGGGGAGAAGGGTGCAAGGTGGAGGGGGAGAAGTGTGCAAGGCAGAGGGGAGAAGGGTGCAAGGCAGAGGGGAGAAGGGTGCAAGGCAGAGGGGAGAAGGGTGCAAGGCAGAGAGGAGAAGGGTGCAAGGAAGAGAGGAGAAGGGTGCAAGGTAGAGAAGGGTGCAAGGCGGAGGGTGAGACGGGTGCAAGGCAGAGGGGAGACGGGTGCAAGGCAGAGGGGAGACGGGTGCAAGGCAAAGGGGAGAAGGGTGCAAGGCAAAGGAGAGAAGGGTGCAAGGCAAAGGGGAGAAGGGTGCAAGGCGGAGGGGGAGAAGGATGCAAGGTAGAGAAGGGTGCAAGGCGGAGGGGGAGAAGGGTGCAAGGTGGAGGGGGAGAAGGGTGCAAGGCAGAGGGGAGAAGGGTGCAAGGCAGAGGGAGAATGGTGCAAGGTAGAAAAGGGTTCAAGGTGGAGGTGGACTAGAGTACAAGGGGGGGGGAGAAGGATACAAGGGGGAGGGGGAGAAGGATACAAGGGGGAGGGGGAAAAGGTGCAAAAGGGAGGGCAAGAAGGGTGCAAGGCAGAGGAGAGAAGGGTGCAAGGGGGATGGTGAAGTTAAAAATGTGCCCCCCCTGGAAACATTTCTGCGGACACCCATGGAACGCACACTACTTTGTGAGGGAGAGTGGGAGAGAGTGGAGAGAGACAGTGGAGAGAGACAGTGGAGAGAGACAGTGGAGAGAGACAGTGGAGAGAAACAGTGGAGAGAAACAGTGGAGAGAGAGAGTGGCTAGAGAGAGAGAGAGAGAGAGAGACAGTGGAGAGAGAGTAGACAGTGGAGAGAGAGTGGAGATAGACAGTGGAGAGAAAGAGAGTGGAGAGAGAATGGAGAGAGCATGGAGAGACACTGGAGAGAGTGGAGAAAGAGAGAGTGGAGAGAGAGAGAGTGGAGAGAGAGAGAGTGGAGAGAGAGAGAGAGAGAGAGAGAGTGGAGAGAGAGAGAGAGTGGAGAGAAGGAAAGAGTGGAGAGAAGGAAAGAGTGGAGAGAAGGAAAGAGTGGAGAGAAGGAAAGAGTGGAGAGAAGGAAAGAGTGGAGAGAAGGAAAGAGTGGAGAGAGAGACAGTGGAGAGAGAGCGAGTGGAGAGAGCGAGTGGAGAGAGCGAGTGGAGAGAGCGAGTGGAGAGAGCGAGTGGAGAGAGCGAGTGGAGAGAGCGAGTGGAGAGAGCGAGTGGAGAGAGAGAGTGGAGAGAGCGAGTGGAGAGTGTGGAGAGAGAGTGTAGAGTGTGGAGAGAGAGTGTAGAGTGTGGAGAGAGAGTGTAGAGTGTGGAGAGAGAGTGTAGAGTGTGGAGAGAGAGTGTGAGAGTGTGTAGAGAGAGAGAGAGAGAGAGAGAGAGTGTGTAGAGAGAGAGAGAGTGTGGAGAGAGAGAGAGAGAGAGAGAGTGTGGAGAGAGAGAGAGAGTGAGAGTGTGGAGAGAGAGAGAGTGTGTGGAGAGAGAGAGAGAGAGAGTGTGGAGAGGGAGAGAGAGTGTGTGGAGAGAGAGAGAGAGAGTGTGTGGAGAGAGAGAGAGTGTGGAGAGGGAGACTAGGGAGACTAGGGAGAGAGAGATAGGGAGAGAGAGATAGGGAGAGTGTGGAGAGGGAGACTAGGGAGACTAGGGAGAGAGAGATAGGGAGAGAGAGACAGAGGAGATAGAGTGGACAGAGTTGAGAGAGAGAATGGAGAGCGAGTAGAGACTGACTGACTGACTGAGAAACTGACTGAGAGAGAGAGTGACTGACTGACTGACTGAGAAACTGACTGAGAGAGAGTGACTGACTGACTGACTGAGAAACTGACTGAGAGAGAGAGTGACTGACTGACTGACTGAGAAACTGACTGAGAGAGAGAGAGTGTGACTGACTGACTGAGAAACTGACTGAGAGAGAGAGTGACTGACTGACTGACTGAGAAACTGACTGAGAGAGAGAGTGACTGACTGAGAAACTGACTGAGAGAGAGAGTGACTGACTGACTGACTGAGAAACTGACTGAGAGAGTGACTGACTGACTGACTGAGAAACTGACTGAGAGAGAGAGTGACTGACTGACTGAGAGAGAGAGACTGATTAAGGTAGAGAGAAACTGACTGAGAAAGAGAGACTGAGAGAGAGAGGCAGAGACTGTCTGACAGAGAGATAGACTGATTGACTGTCAGAGAGACTGACTTGGAGAGAGACTGACTTGGAGAGAGACTGACTGAGTGAGAGAGACTGACAGGGAGAGACTGACTGACTGAGAGAGTCTGACAGAGAGAGACTGACTGACTGAGAGAATCTGACTGACAGAGACTGACTGAGAGAGTCTGACTGACAGAGACTGACTGACAGAGCGAGAGAGAGACTGACTGACTGGGGTAAAGAGAGAATGACTGACTGAGAGAGACTGACTGGGAGAGAGAGAGACTGGCTGACTGAGAGAGAGATTGACTGACTGAGAGAGAGATTGACTGACAGAGAGGGATACTGACAGAGAGAGAGAAAGAGACTGAGAGACTGACAGAGAAAGAGATTGACTAACAGAGAGAGAGAGACTGACTAACAGAGAGAGAGAGACTGACTGACAGAGAGAGAGACTGACTGACAGAGAGAGAGACTGACTAAGAAAGAGAAACTGACAGACTGAGAGAGACTGACTGAGAGAGAGAGACTGACTGAGAGAGAGAGACTGATAGAGAGAGAGACTGACTAAGAGAGACTGACTAAGAGAGACTGACTAAGAGAGACTGACTAAGAGAGACTGAATGACAGAGAGTGATAGATTGACTGACTGACAGAGAGAGAGACTGACTGACTGACTGAGAGAGACTGACAGAGAGACGGAATGACAGAGAGTGATAGATTGACTGACTGACAGAGAGAGAGACTGACAGAGAGACTGAATGACAGAGAGTGATAGATAGATTGACTGACTGACAGAGAGAGGGACTGACTGACAGACTGACAGAGAGAGACAGAGAGAGAGAGAGCGACTGACTGACTGAGAGTGACTGACTAAGAGAGACTGAATGACAGAGAGAGAGAGACTGACTGACTGAAAGAGAGATACTGACTGACAGAGAGAGAGAGAGACTGTGATGGAATTGGGGTCAAAGTGTGTATGAAGCTATGCAATGCCTCTTAAGATTGCTATTGTCTAATAAAAATAAAAATGTATTATCAAAATGTGCTCTTTGTAGTTATATCTGCTTTTGAAATACTGCATTGTCGCTTTGTCCAATGTTTTAAAACGGAAACAGGAAGGAGCAGTGAATGCACTTTTGTCAAAACTAAACGATGAGTGGGCCCGATGTTGTATATCATGACAGGAGTCTGCATCAGGAAACCCACCTAAAATTGGGCAAACTTCCCCGGCCTACTGATGGCAGGGACCCTGTAATGTATGGTCCACCACCTATGATAGCCTGCTGGCAGACTACGCCCAACCTTTAACTCCACCATCCACTGTTACTATTAACGGCTGCATTGGTGACAGTGGCGTAACAATCGCCCGCATCCCCTGCAGTGTGGCGGGTCGCTGACCTGAGAGCTCTAGACAGGCATGGAGGATGGGAGGGGAGCCCCCTCCATGTAGTTTGCAGGGGGGCCCCCTCATGTTTCGTTACGCCACTGGCTCCCCCTCTTGCCACACCCGTACCGGACCGGTACCAAGACTGTCCCGCTACCCCTTTTCCCCTTCAGAGACTAGAATTGAGAGGACCCTCGTGTCCTGACCTCCCTGTATCGCTGATAACCTTGCTCCAAGAATCGTATATAAAGAGTGTTGACCTCATCCTTGTGTGGTGTCCATCTGTGGGGGGGAAGTTACTCGTCTGTACGATCGCTGGAGACGGTCCTCACCGGAGGCCTCTCCCCCTGTCCTCGGCCGACCCTCCGGGTCCCCGTCTAACAGTCCTGCTGCTAGAGATTCTGGTGCTGTTTCTGCTGTGTTTGAACATTGAGACATTGTTCTCCGGCGTTACTTCGCTGCATGAAGTGCGGAAGATCTGTTTCAGTACCGGGTCGTGCCCATCTTACTTGCTAGATAATGGTAAAGTTGCGGGCTTTGGCGGTATAAGCAAGACCGGACAAGGATAAATGACGTTCCTCCGGGTTGCCGTCTTTGCTTTTGGGACTGTGAGGGTTACGCGACACGTTGTCTTAGCTAATGACGCGCCAGGTTGACTTTGTCCCTTGCAATTTGTTTTACTCGCATTGATTCTTGCTGCTTTTATTCACATCATGTGCAGATATGGCGATTGTGTGAGGGAGAGGCCGGGGGACTGCTAAAGGGATCCTCTCCGTCTCTTGTTTCTTTCTTGTAGTTGTAGTTTGGAACCCCCCCTTCTTTCTTTTCTGTTCTTTTGTAGACTTCGGGGTTCTCCTTTTCTTCTTCTCTCTCTTGAGTCCTTTCTTTAGGTTAGACGGGTGGTAGTTCTTTCTTCTCTCTTCTAAATTTCGGGTTCCATACATTGGGCGACAGGCACGCTGTTGTGGGGGAGGCCGTAGCCATAGGCAGGGGTGCAGGGTGGGGGGTTGGTGGAGGGGTACTTTCCTTTTTCTTTTCCTTCCTTCGTTTCTAGGGCCCCTTTTTTCTCTCTTGTTCTGCTGATATTCTCCTTATCTTTCTCTTTTCCTTTTTTCGGGAAACCGAGTGGCAGGGTGTTCGCTGTACGCTTTTGCGGTTTAAATTACAAGGGGTGCTGTTTTTATAAAGTTGTTATTACAGTGGGTGATGCTGCCTTGGGGGGCGGAATGTACTGTTTATGGTCTATCCTGTTTAATACGTGCTAGTGCCTACGCTCTGCCCGCAGTATTCCCGACTGTGCATATCCTGATCAATGAAGACCCCTTGCACTTGTATACTTTGATTGTACGGCGTCTGATCCTGCCCCTCTTTAAAACTCTTAAAAGAAACCTCTTTGATCCTGGTACCAACACAGTACGGACAATATCCTGGGTTGAGAAATGACATAGGGGAGGCGGAATGTTGCATCTGTTTGGCTTTATTGAATTGCTTTGACCGTCTCTGAAGACCTGGCTGGCCGTGAAGGTTGTAGGCCTGTGATTGTAACTGCCTTACGCAACTATAAAGGTTTACCAAAAATTAAAAAAAAAAAAAAAATACACACACAGTGCCACCATGTGGTAGTTTTTCATAAATACATGCCGGTGTTTACAAATAAATGTTGGTGCCGAGCACCGGAAAACATTGGCACAAATAAAGCACTGAATAACAGTATCTCAGGTCTCCTGCTTCTCACAAAATGGTCCGTCTTCTACTTGTTGCAAAAGACGTGAAACTTTTTTCCAACCAGGCCTGAGTTGGCAGCCAATCATCCTCTTTAAAATGTAAAATAGTCCGTAGACCATTCAGGAAGTCCCACCTTCATTGCTAGCCCCAAAGGGTCAGTGGTCTGGCAAGACAGGCTGCAGAGTCAACACTCTAAAAAAAATATATACATATATATTGTTTTCAATATCAGCGCCCCCCCCACCAATAATTCAACCTAATGCCAGAGCACTCCAAGTGGGATATTAAATAGGTACTAAAAGTCAATTTAAAAACTAAAAATTAAATTAAATGGCACCTCAATGCGTAGTATTTTGCGGGACTGGAGACCTGACAAACCCAAAATGGCACCAGTAATCCACCAACGTTTTTGACCCCGCCTTAACTTTTTTCCACTTACACCGGACTTCACAAAAAGTGGAACGCCAGAATATAGCCGGCTACTCTTAACACTTGTCAAATTTGGTGCCAATCCGTTCATGTAGACCCAAGTTATAAACAAATCAAAAAAATGCCTTTTCTATGGAAAGAGCGACTGAAGCCAGAAAGAAATTAGGGAGAAACCCATGTCTGCTGGAATTCTGAGGATGGACAAATGTTCAAAACCTCACAGTTCTGGCACTGCTGAAAGTTATGTGTATTCCCTTGCCTAATGGTAAAAAAAACATTATGCCTGCTTTGCAACAGATCCCCTAGAGAGCACCCCAGAACCACGTATTCAAACAACCCATGCAATACTGCCATGCATATCTGTAAAGCAAATATTTCTCACCTTTTGGATATATTGGTTTTGCCAATGCTGTTCAGCATGCACAAAAACATTTTTTTGCCTATGCTGTATTGCTTTGGCGAAAATACAGGGGAAAAAAGAGCATTGATGCATCCATGTAATTTCTTAAGGCCGTACATGCTTGATGATGCGTGCTCGCATGCATGATGCTGTATACCCGCACACGCGTCACCACACATATAAACGAAATGCAAGCCATGGTTTTTTTGTATTTACCAATCCAAAAAAAAAACAAAAATGACATTTTACGAGCACAAAAGTGCTTCTCATAAGGACCATGGACAAGTTTAGGTGGGCAACAGAGGAGCGGATGGGCTAAAGCAACGGGCTAGAGTGTGGGAGACAAGAGGATAAGGTAGGTGCTTGAATAAAAAAAAACAAGGATTGGGGTCCAGCCATGGACAAGCTTAGGTAGAGAGATGAGATAGTAACTCAGAGAAGTGGGTGGGCAAGTATTTGGGGAGTAGGAAGCAAATGAGGGAGAGTGCTGGAAAACACATGCACTCTCATGGAGTGCTGAAAGAAAAAGAAAAGGTAGTTCCCTAAATACGAGTAGTGAAAGGATGCATGTTATCCAGTCAAAATTATAGTAAAGAGGATATGCTCCAAGGATATGACAAATAGAAAAAGAGGAGGGACAAACAAGATGGACAAGGAAAGCCATTGAATAAAAAACAAGAGAACACAAGGGCTGCTGAATATGCCACTCAGAAACCAAGAACAGTTATGGTATAAGAAACATAGTGGTTCACCAAAGACTCATTTTGCAAGAACATTAAGAATAATTAGATGAATCATTCAAAACATAATCAATATTACCATAAACAGACATACATTTCCACAAATGCAGTATAGACAGAGAGTTCAGTAGAAAAATGGATTTCATTTAATAGTCAAATATATATAAATATATACATTGAAATAGTTGACTCAGGACTCGAAAACAAGTTCAAGTGAAAGCATAGTCCAGGAGTTTAGCTAGGTAGCAGTCAACGTAATTTTAAATTCTTATATTAATTGAAGATTTTCATCAGGACTAGTGGTCAATTCTGAAACTCCAGACCGTCCAGAACGCTGCACATAGACTGATCCTAGACATTCCCATGACAACCACATCACCAAACACCACCGCTATCTTCACTGGCTCCCCATCGAAAGAAGAATAACCTTCAAGCTTCTCACTCATGCATACAAGGCCCTCCAAAACATCGGACCTGCATACCTAAACAACTGCCTCTCCTTCCTCGCACCCAAGAGACACCTTGGATCAGCTGACCTCTCTCTGGCCACCGTCCCACATATCAGCAAGACTAGAACGTGAGGAAAGTCCTTCTCCTACGTCGCAGCTAAGGCCTAGAAAAGCCTCCCCCTCCACCTGCAGCAAGTCCCTACTCTGCTCCAGTTTAGGAAGGACCTCAAGACCTGGCTCCTCAGTTGACCTCAGCACTCAATGAAGCCGCCGCTTCCCCCCTCTCCCCTAGCACCTTGAGACCCTTGCGGGTGAGTAACTGCGCTTTACCAACCCTGATTGATGGATTGATTGAAATGTCACAATAAGAATTACAACATGAACAAGGCAGGGAATGAGCCAGGAGCTTTTATCATCTACGTTTAGAACATTTAATGCATGTATCTGTCACATACTAACAACTCAAACTCTTCAAACACAAACACAAACCTTCTGTCAATGACTGTATGCAAGCATTGATTCTGGAACGGTAAACCAGGTGCAATCTACTTTGTCATTCCACTCACCTATGTAGAGTAATCCAGTGGATAGTTGGGTGTTTTATTGTTTTTCATGTATTATCATACAATGTTACTACGTTGTCTTGTTTTTTTTTTTTTGTCTTGTTTTGGGTTACTGTCTTTTTTTGTTGCAATATTTTCTTTTGTGGGTGTTGTGGTGTGTAACCCTGGGCGTAAATCCCGCTCCGCTAGCGGAGTTTCCGGATTTTTTGCAAATCTTCGTAGGACACGAAGTTACCAAAGGCTCCGCGTTCCGCAGCAAAGCAGAGTTTTTTTGTGTTTGCGCTCTCAAAATGCGTTTTCGTGCATGCTAGAGCGACTTACCCGGATGCCTGAGTTTGCCTACAAGATTTCCCATCTGTTCGCGAGCGCCACGAGAATTGGTAGCCGGCCGCACGTTCCCGCGAGAGTGTGCGAACACGTCATTCGAGCTCGCCAACAGACTTCCGCCCAAAGTTTTGCGAAAATCGTGATCCCGAACATGCAGAATTTGCAATCTGTAGAAGAATCTCTCTTGAACAGCATCAAAACCTTCTCGAAACAGTGATTTGGATTTAAAAAACTCCTCAGATTGACATTTGGCTGTAATTTTTTGTGTAAGGAGTCCTTTTTTTTTCCAAAAATAACTCCTCCGATATCCTGGATACCCTCCACGGGGTACCACAGGGTTCCATATTGAGTCCGCTGCTGTTCAATATTTACGTTACCCCTCTAGCCTCAATTGCAGAGGAAATGAGCCTCACTATTTATTCCTATGCGGATGATACACAACTTGTGTTCTCCCTAACAGCCACCGACAAATCTATGACCTCTCCTCTTCGCTCTGGCCTCTTGAGAATGGCAGACTGGCTGGACTCTAAGAAATTAAAATTGAATGGGGAAAAAACAGAACTGCTCCTCTTAGGTAATCATAAGGATCTGTGGGGCCCCTCCCATTGGCCAGTAGAAATGGGCCCGACCTCGGTTGCACTACCATCTGCTCGCAACCTAGGGGTAATAGTTGATGACAAGCTGTCAATGCAACCACAAACTGCCAAAACGGCCTCAACATGTTTTGTAATCCTTAAATGGTTGAGGAAAATTTTGTGGCCACTCCCGGAAGGGGCACAGAGAACAGTAGTACAGGCCCTGATAGGTTCTAGATTGGACTACGAAAACATCCTTTACTTAGGAGCAAACAAAGACATCACAAATCGACTTCAGGTCATACAAAATGCTGCAGCCAGGCTGCTCCTCCGTCTTCATGGGCGCACAAGCATGACGGAACATCTGAAAAAATTGCACTGGCTGAAAATAGTGAACAGAGTGAAATTTAAAGCACTCTGTTACATGTTTCGGATTGACAAGAAGGAAGTTCCTACATATTTATGTAAGCAGGCTCAGAAATATATCCCTTCCCAGAACCTTCGATCCCTGTCTCAGGCTAAATTTGTTGTCCCTAGATACAAACGGGCACGTTTGGGTGGACGCTCTTTCACCTAGATGGCGCCGGTCCTGTGGAATTCACTTCCACTCAATCTTCGTCTTGAAACGAGCTATCTCCAATTCCGAAAGGGAGTCAAAGCATGGTTGTTTAACCAATAGTGTCCACGGTTCTTCTGATCAGCTAACATAAATCCAAGGCGCCGGGAAACCCTCAGGGTAGCTGTTGCGCCATACAAATGTAGTAAATAAATAAATACATAAGTAAGTGCCCCAAAGTCTCCAACTTCCTGTTCCTGTCCAGCTGTCTCCTCACAGTGCTTTGTCCATCTCCTGTTCACTTTTCATGTGGATTTGAAGCTGGAAGGATCATTCTTGTGGCGACAGCATCATATATCATTGGATTTGAGGACTTTTTAATTTGATATTTCACAAGTAAGTTGAAAAATCAGTGTTTTTTGTTTGATTGAGGCATTGCACCTACATTTTTTTATGTATTGTGGTGGGTGGCTTGTAGTTCAGTAGGAGCCTAGTTGCTTCTTTGTAAGTATTTTTTCAACTTTTATAAAGGAAACATGTTGCACAGTTCACTGCATTTTCTCCAACTTTTTTAATTAATTAATTTACAATATTTATTTAATTCTCTAGACCAGTAGTCTGCCAATACTATAGGTATTTCAGCTAAAAGGCCCAGAGCTACTTATGGGTGCATGAAATAGCTTTCTCTGTGGTGTCTTTTGAATATAGACATCATTTAGGGCATGGATGGCATTGGATTGAATTGCAAAATGTGTTTTTGTTGGGGTATTTCATTTTTTTGTGCGTGTTCAATAAATGCCTTTGTTGGATGTGTGTGGTGTGGTTGTTGTGTAACTTCCAAACCTTTTTTAGCCCTGTGGATTTTTGTTTTTGCATTGTTGCATTAAAGCTGTGTTGTTTAGCATGCCTCTGTTGTCTTGCCATATAGGCTTTCTTGAGTTCATTGTTTTCCAGGCCTCTTGCTTATTGTGAGTGACCATGTGGCTGGTGGCCATTTTGTGGTGGTACTTAGTGTGCTGCTTTTGCCATAGGCCTGCATGCCTTTTCTTTGTTCCTCTTGGCTTACTTCTTCTTGTTGTTGTGGCCTGGCCATGTGGCTGGCATCCATTTTGTGAGGGCAGTCAGTGTGCTTCTGCAGTAGGCCTGCAAGATGTCTTTGTGGTGGCCATACCTTGTTGTTTTGCATGCAATTTTTTTCTTTTTTTACCCAGCAAAAAAATGCAGCACAGTTCACTTAATTTTTGTATACATTTGCAATATTATTGATTTGAATTGATTCACTATGCGGCCTACTCTGCCAATGGGGTTTCCAACCAATAGGCCCAGAGCTACTCATGGGTGTATGAAACAAGTGTTTCTGTGGTGTATGTTGAATGTAAAAATCTTTTAGGGCATGGATGGCATTGGATTGAATTGCAAAATGTGGTTTTTGGGGGGTATTTCACATTTTTCGTGTGTTTTAATTAAATGCTTTTTCTGAATGTGTGTGGTGTGGTTGTTGTGTAACTTGCAAACCTTTTTTAGCCCTGTGGATTTTCGTAATTGCATTGTTGCATTAAAGCTGTGTTGTTTAGCGTGCCTGCTTTGTCTGGCCATATGGGCCCTGCTTGAGTCCATTGTTTTCCAGGCCTCCTGCTTGTTGTGAGTGACCATGTGGCTGGTGGCCATTTTGTGGTGGTAGTTAGTGTGCTGCTTTTGCTAGCCCATAGGCCTGCATGTCTTTCCTTTGTTCCTCGTGGCTTACTGCTTTCATCCCCATTGCCAGCTGCAGTACCCTGAATGCTGCACCCCACTTGATGCACTATGCCAAACAGGTTCCATCCATTACATTTGTATTTTTGATTTTGTTCTTCTTTTTCCTATCCTTCCTTAGTGTACATAGTACACCATGAAAACCCTTGTTGTCCAAGTCTCAAAAATAGCTACTCGGTTATGTTTTTTTAATAACTGGCTCCGAGTTAATAAAATGTAATAATATTAATAATAACACTAACAAGTGTGAACACACACTAAGTTACATACTATATTGGTTTGTTTGTACTAGTAGTAATTGAACCACAACAATAAATACCACGTTGCACTGATGTTCTTCTTGTTTCTTTGCTTATAGGTGTACAAAAGAGGAGGAGGCGTCATCATCAGTGATCACCCATTGTACAGCCAGACAGAAGTCCTGCTGCGCACGACGTCACGTGACGTGTGACCACAGATATCTCTTCAACTTGTGCCACTGCGTGCTGCTGACATCTGAAGAAGATGGCCCCAAAGAAAAGTACCAGGTCCTTCAGTACCAAGAAAGTTGCCAGTGTGAAGAAGGAACTGCCACACACCAAGACTAGTATGCCGCCCAAGATCTTTTTTGGGAAACCAAAAATTGCACCTGCAGCAGCGGTGTCCGGGTAGCAAGCTGGGAGCAGCACCCCTGCATCAGTGCACCCACCCCACCAACATAGCCTGTCGCAGAGCAGCCAGTCTAATCACGACAACCCCAATGAGCAGTGATGTTGAAATTGACTTATCATTATCACAAAGTAGTACCCAATCAACACAGGAAACTCAGAGAAGTGGACGACAACAGCCGCAACCACTGCCCACAATATGTTATGTTATGTTATGTTAATAACTTTTATTCAGCGCACAGCTGCCCCAGCGAAGAGGCGTCCTGGCGCCTGATCAAGTACCACAACATAACAGATCGCCGCTGAGAAGAGGAAATTAGTTAGCGGAGGTGAACAGATGGGTCTTAATCGCCCGTCTGAAGAGAGTCAGGCTATTCAGGGCACGGATATGGACAGGAAGGGAGTTCCATAATCCAGCCGCCATGACACGAAAAGAGCGACCTCCTATCCTACTCAGTCTAAATCACAATAGTGATTGTTCCTCCCGAAGTAGCGGCAGTTCAGGAAATCACGCTTCCTGCAGAGGAAGAAGAAGAGCAAGCCACTCTTTCAGAAGATCCATTGTCTTCCACATACCCAGAAAGGAAAAGGCGGGTTAGTCCATCAAGTTCTTCTGCAAGTCTCCTTCTGATGATCTAGACGTACTTGGAAGCCACCACCTCAGTCTGAGAGTGAGACACGCCACAAGATAAGGCTAAGGAAAAGGAAAGTTCCAGAAAGCCTTAGAGTTATGGAGGTAGATGTAGAGGAGGAGGATCATGATGACAAGCTAGTCATTATGGACATTTGTCCTGCCCCAGTGGAGACCGACATTACCCCATCTAAAATTGCTGTGAGGGATGTGGCACGGATACCACCAACACATATAACACCACCTCCAGCTTCCATATTTGCATTTGCAAAGGCCCAGCAGCGACCTACACTAAGCACAACAACTGCAGTAGAAGTAAGTACTGCAGAGAGTCAAACTCCACGACCACCTACCTCTTAATCCGGCATTGAAAGTGGCACCAGCAGCTCCAGAAAGCTCAGCTCCCCAGTTTGGGACTTCTTTTTGGTTAACAGTAAAGATGTGAACATTGCGATATGCTCCATTTGTGGACTAGGTGTTAGTCTGGGTAAGCTTGGTACAAACGATGGTCCCATGGGCCAAAAAACCCATCTGAAAAAACACCACTTGATCCAGTGGGAGGTACACCTTAGCGGCCAAAAAAACAGCACCATTGTTGAATTTGTGACAACCATCCGCCCAAAATGGAAGGCTCCTAGCCAGTCCTATTTTGCCAGAGTTGCTGTTCCAGCACTAGATCACAACATGCTGGAATTGCTTGGACAAGCTTTGCAGCAGTGATGTTCACACTATCCACCTGACAACAAACATGTGGACCAGTTGCCAAGCCACTGATTACATGTGCATCACTGCACACTGGATCTCTTTTGTGGGGGGGTTAGAAAAAAGATATCTGCAGGTGTGAACACTGCTGAGAATTTTAATGCCATTCGGAAACATGCAACTGTAGCCATGTTCGCCATTGAGAAATCTCATACTGCTGCAAACATTTTGGAAGAGTTTAGCAAGGTCTTTGAATGGCTGCACCCAAGAGGGCTTAACACTGGTTTTGTTGCCACGGACAATGGCAGTAATATAGTTATGGCCATGTATGATGGTGACTTTTTCAGGGTCCTGTGTTTGGCGCACTGCATTAACATTATTGTTCAAGACTTTCTGAAAAAAGAAGACCGCATTAGCAACTTACTGACTACATGCAGAAAAATCTGCACACCATTCTTTTAAAGCCCGGAAGTAGCTGAGGATCATTCAATGTGAGCATAGAGTGCCAGTTAAAGCACTCATCCAGGAGGTGCCAATATGTTGGAAGTCAACTTATTACATGCTTGAAAATCTGTTTGAACATTACAGACCAATCATTAAATATATCATACAAAGAGGGGATGCTACTGTGAAAAGCATGACTGTTGAGATGGACCAATCAGGCCTAGTTAAATGCCTGATAGATGTTACTTCCTTTCAGGCTCTTCACATGGGAAGTCAGCAAAGAGGACTGTACTATGAGCCAAGCTATCCCATTGCTGTACACGCTACAGGAACAGCTGATGGGAGTGTCTGCAATGTGCTCAGGTGTGGAGGGAAGAAAAAAAAAAAAGAAGCATATGAGTTGGTGGATAGCTTAACCTTTTCGCTTATATGAAAATACAAGGGTGCAAAGAGGCATTGTGTCATCCAACCATTACATTTCTGCCACAATTCTGGATCCACGGTACAAAGCAGTTCTGAACACTAATACATTGATTCCTTTTTCAGAAGTGGATGTTGCCAAGTACAAAACTTGGATAGCTGCGGAAGCCAGTCGCTTTGAAAAAGAACTGCTGGGATTTAGAGGCCCGCTACTCCAGCCCACAAGTACTGCAGGACAGCTGGCTTCAGAGGTGAACCTTGATCAAAATGAATCCGCACTTTATACCACCACATTACACCATACCTGAAGTGGCACAGCAGGAAGATGATAACAGCGACTTAGGTCATGGAAGTAGGGTGTTAATGACCTACTTCTGGGTGAACCACCAGAGTTTGAGGACGAACTCTACTTCCCTGACAACTAGGCTTTCAACTTGTTACTTTCTTTCTTCCTTATTTACATTTATTATTTGTGTGTGTCTTTCTGGTTCAAATCACAACGAATCCATCACCACTGTCTTACTCTTTTATTGCCAGATTGGAGTTGCAACTGTGTGCAGTCATTAAAGAAGTAAGTCCACTCCTCCGAGTCCTGCTCCATCCTGACTCGCCTTAAGTCCATTTCCCTCAAGCCAGACATTTGATGGAAAATAGTACAAGAAATGTGTGCCTGCCTCGTCGAGTCCCTCCCTCCAAAGAACATGACTATAGTTATCCTACTTTCTGAGCAGAGCGGGACTGCCCCTTAAGAACAGGTAATGATGGCATGCATTGGACGCTGACTTTGAGTGATTGGTGTTTGTTGTTGTTGCTGTGCATGAAGTGTACTAGTATTTACTAGTATTTAATCTACACACAAAAAAGCGACTCAAGTCAATCTTTCACTTCTTGTCGTTTAATAACAAAAATGTACTTTTACTGCAGGCCAATCCATTGCATTTTTTAATATAGAATCTGGACTCACTCGGTACACTACAGAGTTGGACACCTGATGACCAGACTATACTCATCACAGTTAGTAGGATCGGAGATGATTGATGGAATAACTCAGGGTGTTTCATGAAGTGGCCTAAAAGGTAAACAAGTCAACAACAACCACAGCAGACCTACATGTCTGTGTAGTGGTATGACTGACAGCAGTACATTGATTTAGTTACTTAATTTGGAAAATGCTATGTTGCTGTATATGTGTACTCTATCTGGCTCAAAATCTAAGCTAAGTGGAGGTTGAGTGGGCGCTGCGGGCCTGCTCTGTTCTGTTGTTGTTGTAGGTTAATGCTGGAAACAGAGTACACATGATTTAAAGAAGTGTTCTTGTTGCACTCATCCATAATTTATGCATTTTAACGTTACTTTTCTCCTTGATGAACAAGTTACTTACCTTCGGTAATGATGTATCTGGTAGAGACATAGTCTAGCCGCAGATTCCTTAATTTAGAATACCCCCAGGCATCAGACTGGTCCAGAAAAGTTTGCGCAGCAGAACCTCTGGCCCAGGAGGCGGCGCCACACAGCTCTGCCCTGACGTCGTCCATGGATGCAACGTCAATAGAACCATATATGCCCCACCCCGGCGCGCCATCACTTTTTGTCAGAAGACTTTACCGAGTAAGAACGCGAAGCCATCACCGAAAAACTGTGAAAATATGGATGGGAACAGTGTGTAGAAAAAAAAACACTGTATGGTGAAAAAAAATCACCATAGAAAGACAGTGTCAAACACTGTATACTGTAAACTGAGGGAGGGAAAGAACAGAGCACCACTCTGGGAGGAACCCCCGCAAGTGTAAAGTCCCAACCTCCCCCGAAGGCAGAAGAAGATGCAGAGCATAGGCAGGATAGAAACCCCTGGCCTGTGTGAGCTTTTGCCACCAGAGGCACAAGACCCACCATTGAACTATAGTTCCTCGGTAACCCAACACAGCAGCCGGCAGAAAGGCTGCAACTAAGAGAAATGACACACAGCAGCCGGCAGAACTGCTGCATATACAAGAAACGACAGTGAAGGGCAATCAGTCCAGAACCCCGGAGCAAGGACAAACGACCATAAAGTGTCACCCAAAGGAGATGTCCAAACCAAATAAAGGACCTGCCGAAGGCAGCTTTGTCAGGGACTGCCACCGCCAGAGTGCACGGGAGACAAGAGACCTCAAGCGGTTGAAGAAGACAGAAGGTACAACTAAACTCACCTCGGACAACCCAGGGTAAGGGTTGTAAAAGACATATGGCATATGAGCATACCGTCCAATCACAAGAAAAGGCAGAGCAAAGCCACGCAACAGAATGTAGACTCGTGAGTAGGAGTGAAGAGGAAACATCACCCCGCAGAGGAATAAAGTCACCCAAAGGGAGGCGAAGTCAAGAAGCCCAACCTGAAAAGGTTGTCGCAAGACGGGGAGGACGGGCGGGCGTTAAGGAATCTGCGGCTAGACTATGTCTCTACCAGATACATCATTACTAGGCTTTCCTGTTTTCAGTTTCTATTTTTGGTAAATTCTGGTGGGGTTTTTTCAGTGTTTTCCAGTGATTTCAATACCTTAAAAAAAAAAAGTGGTTATCAGTGGTTACACATTTCTGTGCCATTAAAAAAAACAGAAACAGTGTTTTCCCGGTGTTTATGGAACCTTTTGCTTTTATTATTGCTTGCTTTCTGCAATGATAGTGAATGGCATATAGGCTGTGTACTTCAATGTTTATGGGGTCCAAACTATTTTTTTACAAATCAAACTTATTGTAGTACAACATACAATACTTCTTCAGCGAGTCTTTGATCATGCGCACTCGCTCTTTCCTTCCAATGTAAACTGTCATCTGTGTAATGGCCCTCTCAACATTGCCAATTGAGACAGCCAGCGTTAAAACAGCCACTACACAATTTGCTAACTCTGGCCAATGACATTTTTCCAAGCCAATACTGGTGCACCTGAAGATTGTGATTCTCTGGTACAGGTGCTACAACAAATGCATTGAACTGGGTGTATATGCCCTCAGATTTATTGAAGCAGTCAAAAATGAAGCAACACTTATCAAAGTCTGGAGAAAATTCACACTTACTGACGGGATCTGGAACTTGTGCAGATTAGTAGAATGAGCTATGGATGAGTCGGAGTAGTGGTAGAGAATATAATGAGTGGTATAGGGTAGTGAATTGGAGATGCTGAATTAGGAGTAAAGATAGAAATATAAAGATACATAAGTACATGGAAGGTATATATGTATAAGGAAGGTAATATATTTTCTCTAAAGTTTATTCACCAGCCTCTGTAGGGCAAAGAGAGACTGGGGCTGCCCAATTAAGTGTACTATCTAGTTTAGAAATGAGTGTGGGTGCAGAACTGTCTGTGCAGTTAATCAGTCAGTTACTGGGGTCAAAATGTCTCACACTTTGAGCAGCAATGCCAGCCCAGTGGCAAGTATGTAGGCAAAGACTGTAGTGCTGCAGATGTGCCAATGATTGACAACCTGCATCTGCTAAAACAGGAGTGTCCACCACAGGCTGAGAAGGCCCAAATCACAGTCAGATCTTCAAGACCTCCTGCCAGGATGATCTGATGAAATTGCATTGACACAGACCCAAACATTAGGTTGCTCCTGCTCTGAGCTTTTCCGCAGTATCAAATCCAATTCAGCTGGACCTGGTGTAGAAGGTATCTCACCTTGAGGAGAGATCTTAGACCACAGCCTTGCCCCACTGGAAGAATACGAGGTCCAAAAAAGTGACTATATTCGGAGGTAGAAATCCTCACTAGCGAAGGTGCAAAAAGTGTCCAACTGGCAAGAGACCTTCTTTGGGTGTGAAATTCAAATATATCTCAGAGATTTTCTACCAAATGTCAATGACTTCACCAAGACCTCGCCCAGCAGCTATCCAACAACTAAGGTTCTCTTCGGCCAAAGCCTGTTCCCTTGCCATTTGAGGATTTTTAAACTTCCATTTTAACTCAATTGTGGTCTGCCATAGCTTGTGCCAAGGTACCAGTCAAATGCAACCAGATGATCATGGTGGGCACTTAAAGCTTTCTAGTGCTATTTTCACAATTAACATAACTCCAGTTTTCCTTATTGGATTTTTTTGTTGTGGTGTCAGTTGTCATTTTTAATTATCAAATTTTACTTTTTCGAAATTGTTTTTTGTGTGTGTAGCATTTTGACTTTATTGCGGTTTTAGTACTTCACAAATACTTTACACATTTCATCTAAATGAAGCCCATCTGCTGTGTAGTATAGCTACCAGGGGTTTGAGCTCAGGTCAATTTAGTGACTTTAAGGGTTCACTCTGACAAGGGTTATGGGTATTACTTGAGATGAGTACTCACCCCCCTCAATAAATGTCCTACAATATTATGGTCATGGATTTATGAGGATTCAGGATTACAAATGTATATACTGATTAGGGTTATCTGTACTGTTTCCCTCACATTTCTGGTAAATAGATAACAATGGATTTGGTTTTGATTGTCCCCCAATCAGCCTCTGATTCTAATGTTATTTAGAGACACAGTAAATATTTGTTATTTGTGCTGAGTGAACTCTAATTCTTCGAAGTAGCATGCTGTTTGCTGCTGCAGAGTGCTACAATACATTGCTAGCGATAGTCAGAGCTATGTAAATACAATTTACAGTTGAACCAAATGGCTTGAACAAATAGTTGCATTTCTTCTAACAAAACTTTTAAGGAAGACATTGGTCTTTTGTGTATATGCATTACATGTAGTATGCTTTTTCAGTGTGGTTGTGTGATTTGAAAATAGATATTTGTGACATAGGATAAAATAGTGCTATGGTAACAAGCATTTGCGTAATTAACAATCTATGAACATTGGGATGGAAAAATGTATTACTGGCAATGCAAACCATTACCGAAGTGTTTTAATTGGGTGGAAACTTAAATTCTGTAGGAAATTTTATTACACATTCACATAGTTTTTTTGCAGTAGAACAACACACAACTACTTTTGCTTTATTTGCTGCACATGTGAATGTATCGAAAAATGATAATTAAAATATGTTGTTGTTGTTTTAAACTTTATTTCGGTTTGTTATGAACCATAAAAGTACAAGACACACATTTTAAGCAATAAAATAATACACTGTTACATCCTAGTTTATGTACATAGTCTGCAAGTTTCCTTTAGGTGGTGGAGTCCCGTAAAATATCTAAAACAATAAGTTATGTATTAATCAAATTAAAAAGTTAAAATACAATAAAGACCCAGGGCCTCCTGATGTGTTGTCCAACAACAGACCATAAGCTTGTGTTTCTTTATTGCTTCCGGAGCATTCTCCGTCTTGTCAGCCACATAGAAAAAAGAAACTTAGCTATGGCAGTAACTACTAGTGCATTAGTGTCAGATTTTAAAATTCTAAAAAACTCTAAATAGTTCCTGACCCCTAAGTTCAAGCATAGTTGTAAAATCCATTTCTTTCTACTGCTATAATAGCCAGGACAAAACAAAATTACATGCACAGGGGTCTCATTAGGGTTTTTGCATCCTGGGCACGGGCGAGCTGGACCCTCTTTCCATGTATCTATATATGAGTGCAGGGGCAATGTGCCGTATCTAAACTGTAGATACAGCTTCTTGGCTAAAACCGGTTAAATCCTATTTAGTTCCTTCTCAAAGCTATAAACGTTCTTAAGATCTAAAAAACTGTCAGTGAGACTGGAGGGCCTGGCTGAATGGAAAGCTTCCTGCAGATTATAGTGTTTTATAGTCGCAGCCAGGGTTTGTCTCGAGGTAGCTTGGCATGCCACCTCCGGATTGGACCACAAATTCTCCATACCAATCCTGGTAGCTTGCCTCCTTATGAATGATAGCCACTGTATCTTGCCTGAGCCCTGACAGGCCATCACGATCTTTAGTTCCTCCCTGTAGCTCTCAAGCTCTGGCACACACCACAATCTGCGCCAATAGAGGAGTGGGCGAGAGGCAATTGCTTCTGCAATTGACCTCAGATTTAGATCCAACCTTAATGGGATTAATGGTGTGCTTTTAGGTAGGGTGAGCAGGTGCCTAATAAAGTTATTCTCAGTAACACTGAGCTCATTTACTGGTCGGTGCCCCCAAAGTTCCGCCCCATAAAGAGCGGAAGATCTAGCTTGAACTTTATATATTTCTAACGGTACACTCACTAGTTTATGCACACAGGTTTTCTGCACTCTTAAAATTCCCCCCGCGGACTGTAAGAGCCCTAGGTTGGCCTTAGACATTTGTGTGTCCCACCCCATTTTGTCATTTAGCGCCAAGCCTAAGTAGACAAAGTTGTTTACCCTTTCCAGGGAACGTCCATCCATTTTAGGGTGCGGACAGTTGATTGTGCTGGCGTTAAACACCATGTACTTGGTTTTATCTATGTTAATCACCAGATTCCTTCATTTACAGAAATCAGTGAATTGGTCCAACACCCGCTGCATCCCCATTGGTGTTTTAGAGAGCAGCAAGGTGTCGTCCGCGAACATTAGTGCAGGGAATTTTGCGCCAGCTAAACTAGGGGCGTCAATGTTTATTGCGCTGATCAGATCGTCTATAAGGCCATTTAGAAAGAGAGAAAATAGGGTAGGGGCAAGTACACACCCCTGCCTAACACCCTTCTCGATTGGGAATGCTCTGGTGAGCTGGCCAGATAAGCCAAAACGTACCTTCGCAAAAGTACCTTCGTGAAGTTGTTTGAATTGATGGCACAGGTAAGGAGAGATCCCCATATTAGTTAGTATACCCCACAGTTGGTTCCTGTCCACCATATCAAATGCGGATTTGAGGTCCACGAAGGTTAAGTACAGGCTTCCCCCATCCAAAACCACATGCTTCCAATAGAGTAGCTGAAGCTGTAGTAGTTGGTCTATGGTAGATGTTTTTGCTCTAAACCCTGCCTGCAGGTGGGAGAGAATATTATTTTCTTCGATCCAATCCTGCAGGCGTTGTAGGAGGAGCCTGGCATAGATGTTTTGCGTGACGTCAATAAGGCTAATAGGCCTATAATTTGATGGTACCAGGGGAGAGCCCTTTTTGTAGACTGGAATGATTTCAGCCCCCAACCATGTACTAGGGGGTTCTTGTCCATTCAAGATGGCGTTAAATAGGACAGTCAGGTAGGGGACCCAAATCTTCAGCTCATCTCTGTAGAGATCTCCAGAGATCCTGTCTAGCCCCGGAGCCTTATTTGGCTTCAAAGCTAGTACCGCTAGGGTCACTTCCGACATAGTAAATGGTGGGAGGAGGTGGCTTGGGTCCAACCTCGGAAGGGGACTTGGAGAATCCAGGGTTAGAGAAGCGGGACTAGAATAGAGATCTCTAAAGTAGGCACACTAGGCTTCCTCAGCGATGTTAGGGTCAATCTTAGAGTTACCCTCTGGCTTCCCAGTATGGACCAAGTTCCAAAAGGAACGTGCGTCTTTGGCAATTAATGCCTGTTTAATTGCGTGCCATCTCTCAGTTTCCCATTCAGATTTAGCATGGAACAGGAGATCCTTATAAGCCTTCCTTGCGATCATAATGGAAGTCCTGCTGCCTGATTTTAGGGTGGATACTAGAATTGATTTCGCCCTCCTACATGACTGGTTGTACCAGGGATTAGAGTCCCGTGGCCGCCATTCGCTCTGTTTGGAGGGTTTGTTGAAACTGCCCGCCAAGACCGTCATTAGTTCATTATGGATTTCTAACACTTTTGCGTCTTCCTCAGAATTTAGACCACCCTCGTACATTGTTGACAACCGTTCAAACTGGGGAATTACACTTTTGTACATCAGAGCCAGTTTTTCTAATGATGTCTTAATAGTGGCCCACCGGACTCTTTTGCCACCCTGTATAATCCTTATATTACTAGGGATGGCTTCGGCCTCTTGTTGCACCACCTCAGGATGAGGGAGGTCCAGCTCTACCACCAAAGGGTTATGATCACTGTCCGAGCGATCGTGTACATAAAAATTACAAATCAGTGGCCATAGAGACAAACTAGACATAATATAATCAATTAGTGACGAATGGCCCATTCCATTATATGTACACTTTCCCAGGCTGTCCCCCGGGAAACGGCCGTTGCATGCTCTTAGTGAAAATGTATACATCAATGATGTGAGCTGCATAACCATAGGTGTCCAGGATTTGGTTTGGTAGGTATTAGGGGCTGGAATCTGGCAAGCGTCATCCTCGTCTGCCGATATCTGGGTAACCCCCCCCAAGTGGCTCATAATGGCAATTAAAGTCTCCCCCTATTAGCACCTTAGCATCACTAGGGAGGCTGTTCAGTAAATTGGTTAGGGCCTCAAGAGTCTGCGATGTCCCTCCCCCCAGAACAGGGCGTAGGTAAATGCCAATAATTGCCAATTTTGGAGTTTTAGGGCGAGCCAAGAGGATGCATAATAGGTCGCAGCTATTAGTGTTAATTCTTTTAACAGTGAACCCAAGATGGACACCCACCCATATAGTCAGGCCACCAGATGGCCTTCCTCTGGCGCCCTTTATGGCTGGTTCGGTGTAAGTGGCGAACCCCATTCTATGGTGGGTGGTCGTAGCCCAAGTTTCTTAAAATATACAAATACCATGGGTGTCCACAAAATCACACCAGTCAATGCTATCTAATTTAGTAGCCAAACCCGCAAAATTCCATGATAGGACCACTAGGTGCCTGCTTTGTCGGGACGATGGATCAGTTAGCTGATTAAAAGATCGAGCAGGTTCTATGATTGAATCGCCTGGTTCAGGACACATCTTTCCCTTGTCTGGCTCATAGTTAGATGTGAGGAGATTGGCCTCATGTGATGTAGTGAGGGCATTAGGGGATTGGGGAAGTATATACACCCACCTAGTCCTACTCTGAATGTCCTACCTAGCTGGATCCCCATTACCCACCCTAGAGCATGTTAAAGGAGGGGTGTGACAGGTGGGGAGTCAATCACAACCATCAAAGCACGAAAGGACACCAAATCTGTTAGAAGTTTCCAGCGGGGTAAAGGGAATCAGGTGCTCCATACTCCTGTGCCCGTACGGATGGTCCGACCCCCCTGAAAACATACTGTGGCCACTGGCAGGGACTATATTCCACCCCAAGTTGTTCCCGGCGGGCAGAGGCCTAAGCGGATGGCCAATGAGACTGTTACGGGGAGGCATGTACACGTTCTTATTGCGATTGGGATCAACTGACCCTAAGGGGAAAAGAATAGGAGTCACATGTGATCTTGGATAAAAGTGGGTTAGATCATACGGGACTATGGCAGTGTTTGAGTTCCCCGATGACCCTGTTAGTATACATCTAACTGCCTCTGGGTCCCTGAAATGTATTACTACAATATCTCCCTTTAGGTTTTTTTCCCTGCTGCCCAACCAAGAGAGGCGCCTGACATGGACTATCTCCCCGTTGATGTAGTATGGGAGTGGTCTATTTTGTCCAAGCCAGTGCAGAATCTTGTTTTTTAGCTGGGCATGCCCCTCCCTTTTGCCTGCCTCTAGGGTAGGGACTCCAGTAAGTACAACTACGAATGGAACAGCCTCCGGGGGTAATTCAACATTAGGGCCCTGTGATTGATCATTTACGGGCAAGCTCGACCTTCCCCTTCCCAGGTGGTGTTTCGTGGCATTGGGGTTTTCACTACCCTTCTGACGTTCTCTTGCAACCTGGGCAACAGATGTTACCTCTATCACCACAGGAGCTTGAGCATGCTGGGGTACCAAATTTTTCCTTTTAGTATTACTAGTGGACTTATTGGCTATGTTGTTAACTTTACTGGAGCTTTTGGGAGCACCTACAGCTCTCGGTTTGTTGTTATCAACAAGTAGATTGGCACCAGTATTGCCATTATTAGGACCCTTAGCGGCATCCAGGGTAGAAACGAGGGCAGTTGGGGTCTGAGGTGGAGTTGCCGATAAAACGGTGGGCCTTAGGACGTTCATAGAATGCCCTGTCCCAGCCTTTTCAGCAAACAATGCCTCAAGATTACCAAGTCGATGTTCAATCCTCTTTAAAATATCCAATATGGGAAGCATAAAGGATCTAAATAACTGCTCTGGGGTATCCAACGGGGTATCAGAGAATGTCAGGGCTTCTTGAGGTACGGAAGAAGCTACCCAGTCTTCGCCTTCTGACATGTTAGCAGGCAGTATAGAATTTGTAACTTGGGATGGTGTTACTGCTAGCACTATATCAGATGGTACAGGGGCCTTAGTCACAGTTGCACCACTGGTCTTATTAATCAAAGATCTTCCAAACTCGGAATGGCTAAGTTTACCCCTCTGGGGGGGGCACTCTCCCCCCTCCTCCTTTTGGGTGGTGGTGGGCCAGGGGCTTTGGTCACATGCAGCATCTTGCCCTTCCTCTTAGGCAACTCCCTAGCCAGAGCACAGGGCACATTTTCTGCATCTAGTCCTGTACAAGTAGTGGATAGAGACAACACGTTAGGTGGAGAGTCAGTAGTTGTATGTAGTATCTTAAACTTGAACACATCTGCCTAAAAGCATGCATGTTCACTGCTTTCATTTATTTGGTATTGAAGAGGGCCTCCTATTGATTGAGTGACTCAAGTTGGGCAGCATTTCTGGTGGTGGCTGTTCAGACTACTAAACACCTGCTGAGCTGCCAGGGGTACCTAGTTTCCAAGTCAGTGCCAGCATTGGAACTGGTCTATTAAGTTCTGCCTCTGACATAGTTTCAATGCATCCAGTAATTAAGCTTTCATTTCTGTTGCACCTACATACTTTTCAGCAGACACAATCTCTGGGAAATGTAATAAATACAATACTGAAATATGCACCTTCCGCTTAAAAATCTTAGCCACAGATTTCAACACTGAGTGAATACTGGGAAGTTAATCATAAAATCTGGTCGACAGAAATAACCTGAGATACTAAAAAAAAGGAAGAGGTTTTCTTGCATGAGTCCAATATACACCTCGTGACTGTCAGGTTAAACATCACATGAAAACGGACAAAAATTAAAAGACGCACAGGCTGTGGTTATGGTGGGGATTAGCCCTGAGGGGGAGTGGGCCAGGATTTGAAAATCAGATGAGGCAAAGTGTCAGTCTCCATACTAGGAACCAACCTTTAAAGGAGACCGCGTTCTAGATTATTTTTGCATCAGGTGAAATAACATTCTGGTTGAATTTCACGTTTCTAAGCGATTAAGTAAGTCTCCAGCAGACTAGAACACAACGTGCCAGGTGACCTTGCTGTGGTGAATGATTTTCACTATCCCCTCGATCCAGTTGTAACTGGAAAGCACGTTTTTCCCACCTGTTTTTAAGCACATTTCAATATTCCCCTCCCTCCCTCCGCAGTGGCAAATCCCCTCCCCTCCTCCATGGGCTTTCAGGAAATTCACCCTGGCCACATGGGTCATATTCAATTACTAATTAGGTCTATTGCAGAGTCATCCCCCAGGCTGTCACCAGCGAGACTCCGGTGCAGCACACACTGCACAGGTTAAATTAAAACTTTGTAAGTTTTTAGTCAGAACGAGGGCTGGTTCCTATCTGCCATAAACATAAACAAACGGATTATGTTGGCATTAAGAATATTAAAGGAAAATGCAGATGTAAGCAGCTGCAGGGATAACAATTGTGGAGGAATTCTCAGGCGCAACTAGAGCCAAATTTTGGGGGCTGGGTGCTAATTCTTCTAGCAATAGGCAGAGTGGCAGAGTGGAGATGAAGGGGTGAAGAAACAACAATGCCTCATTAACACGTAAATGGTCTTTTAAAGACCAGTGAAGTACTCGGGTGTGGCTCAAAACAGGTCTGTGTGCGCGCCTGGGAAACTGTCTTAGCCCGGGCTGAGACACACAAGAGGGGGTGGAGGGATTATGGCCCTGAAGCCCTTTGATCCCTGTGGGCTTTGCACTCAGGGTGAAGGGGGTGGGTGGGTTTGGGGGCTGAAGCCCTTTGATCCCTGTGGACTTTGTGCTCAGGGTGAAGACTAAGTAGCACTTCTCCACGGATACAAAGGTGCCCCTCCAGAAGTCAGCATGCTAACAGCTCTTGGGGCACAAGCCAGAGCTCCTGCACTAAAACAGCCCACCAGTGCACACTAGCCAAATCCACACAATTTATCGAGCAACACAGGGAAACAAACCATGGAAATACCTCAAAAGAAGCCAGTGCAGGCAGCTGAGAGGTTCTAAACTTCCCAGAGCAACATTTTCAGTACAGTTCAGCTTTGTACTGCTTTGGCTCCCTCAAGTGGCCAAGCAGTATAAGAATGTGGAAAATCAGTGACACTCAGTATAAACCAGGTCAGCTGATTGTTAGGCGGTAGGGTACTGTCTGGGACAAACGGTGTAAACCAATTTCCGGACAGCCTAATCATTACCGAAGGTAAGTAACTTGTTCATCTGATAGAGACGTCTAGCCGCAGATTCTTTAACTTAGAATAGATACCAAAGCCATACTCAAGGAGGAGGCAGAACTGCGACTAAGCCCCACTAAGTTCCAAAAAGGGCCTAGTGGTCAATAACATGACCAAAAGAGTGTCGTCAACCAAAGGCCGAAACACGGTGGGGACAAAATGACAGCGCATCCAACCATCAGACCCTTATGCCCTGAAGAGAGCAGCAATCAAGGAGAGGCTAGGGCAACATAGCCCATCCAGAATAACACGAAAATCCCCACATGTAGAGGGGATGAGAGAAGGAAAACACCGAGCCCGAATGCTTGTGCCTGAAGGAAAAAACATGACTAACTTCAAAGAAGAACAAGAGGCATGAAGGATCCACAGGATACAAGGTGTCGACAAAATGCCAGAGCTAGGCCCAGCTAAATCACTCGAACAGCGTAAAACACTGTTAAACCTGCTCCCATAGAGATATGAAGAGAACAGAACACTGACCTATGTCCAGCACAGGCCGACATGGAAGAAAAAAAGACACCCAGTAGAAACTGGCATGAAAATAGAGTTCAGCACCTCGCAGGGAGTAAAACTGAACCTTATGGCATGAAAGAACAGCAGGATGCGGCAGACGACAAACCCTGCCCAAAGGGCTGGATAAGTGGTATGGTGGGGAGAAAGCATAGTGCCCCCCACAAGCACCACAGAGGAAGAGTACTGCGTAGACCCTCACCAGTCAGACATGTGGAGAGCATTGAAAGGATGCCCATACACAGCTCATACGCGGCTAGAAGAAACACCTAAGAAGCAAGACAGCAGGAACAGCTGAGATGCGCCCAATAGCAAGAAAGCAACAGGCCACACAAGTCATGAGAAACAACATGGCGCAGAAATATCTTCAGGAAGATGATGAGACCCGGCCAAACCCAGGTACTCGGGTACGCTTAAAAGTACCTCCTGCTGTACAGACAGTGGAACCAGACTATGCTATAAGCATCGTCTGCTGACAGTCCGGAAGAGAGAACGAGTAGTTTCTTACCAGTTCTATAGTAGGGGTATCTCTGTTATAGTCATAATCTTGTGATTAGTCCCACCCATGTGCGGGGACCCCGGATCAATCAAAATGGTCTCTTAAGTTGTCTTCTTCTGCAGTCCTGCATAGACACTTAAGAGAAAATCAAAGACAAATAATGCAGCCTAAAACTACAAGGCTACATTGGCCAGCACTTCATATCGAAGTGAAAAGGATAGCCAAATAATATTACATTTTACACATTTTGTAAAGTTTCAAACCTAGAGAAACTTCCTTTCACAAAAATCCTTTGTCATGATGGAGAGGAAGGGTTGGACAGACAAGCCCCATAGGCTGCCATTATGTGTCTGGAAAAGGGATGCAGTGCCTTTAAGGAACTCTCCAGAGACCCTCGGTATCCCAGGATGCACAACCAAAAGCCTATTACTTTCAGTTCTTTTTGAAGGTGTATAAAGCCAGGCCTGTAGCATTCAGTACATTATCGTTTCATCCACCGGAGAGGAGGGCGGGCACTTATGACTATAACAGAGATAACCCTACTACAGAACTGGAGTTACAGGTAAGAAACTTCTTCTGTAGTAGGGGCTCTCTGTGTATAGTCATAATCTTGTGAATAGAATGGCAAGCCCATCCCAACAACCAAAACAACGGTGGAGGAAACAGACAAAAACACTACTGTGCAAACAGATTTCTCAACGAAGCCTGCCCAATCTGAGCGTCTGCCCTGGCATCAGAGTCCAGGCAGTAGTGTTTGGCAAAGGTATGGACCGACTTCCAAGTGGCAGCCCTACAGATATCTGCAATGGGAACATTACGTAGCAAATCTGTTGTCACCGCTTTGCCCCTGGTGGAATGAGCCTTAGGCTTACCCCCTAAGGTCTTGTTAGCCTTTTGGTAACATAACTGGACACAGGACACAATCCATCTAGCGATGGACTGTTTAGATGTGGCCAGGCCAGTCCTGACCGAACCATAATTAACAAACAATTGGTCTGACCGACGAATGTCCTTGGTCTTATCTGAGTAAAACTTCAACACCCTTCTTACATCCAGGGAATGAAGAGACCTCTCCGCCGGAGAGGAAGGATGTTGAAACAAAACATAGGTAAAGTTATCGTCTGATTGACATGAAAATCAGAAATCACTTTAGGCAGAAACTTAGGGTGAGTCCTCATGACTTCCTTAGAAGCATGAAACGCAGTGTAAGGCTCTTGGCAACACAAGGCCTGAATCTCACTCACCCTGCGGGCCGATGTTATAGCCACAAGGAAGGCTGCCTTCCAGGACAGATGCTGTAGAGAAGCCTTATGAATATGTTCAAAAGGTTCCTTCATCAACCGGGACAGCACCACATTCAGTTCCCATGAAGGCGCCGGGCGTCTAACAGGAGGAAATACTTTCTTCAATCCCTCCAGAAAATCTTTAATTACAGGAATCTGGAAGAAGGATGTTAGTGAAGGGCATTTCCTATACGCAGTTAATGCTGCGAGGTGAACTTTAATAGAATGGAAATTAAGGCCAGATTGAGCCAAATGCAAGAAATATGGAAGGATGACATCTTCATTGCAGGAGGTAGGATCAGCGTTCTTGGAGGTGCACCAAATGCAGAACCTCTTCCACTTGTAGGCATAGGAAGTCCTATTGGAAGGTCTCTTAGCCTCCTTGAGTATCTCCATGCAGTTGTAAGGCAAGTTCAAGTGTCCATACTGTACTATCTCAGGAGCCATGCCGCCAAACTCAACGATGAGAGGTTGGGGTGCACCATCTGCCCCCGAACTTCTTTAGAAGGTCCGGCCGACATGGAAGCCGCAGGTGGGGTTGGAGAGACCGGTGGAGCAGGTCTGTGAACCACCACTGCCGGGCCCACTCCAGAGCAATGAGGATCATTCACGCTCTGGACTGCTGGAATCAGGGTAATGGGTGGAAAAGTGTACAGCAAGCTGTTAGACCAGCTGATCCATAGCGCATTCCCCAGAGTGCCCGGTTGATAAAACCTGGAGGCGAAGTCTCAGCATTTTCTGTTTTCGGCGGTGGCGAACAGATCTATTTTTGGAGTGCCCCATCTTTTGAAGATGTTTCCTAGCACCTCGTTGTTTAGAACCCACTCCTTGTTTTCCTGGACGAGCCTGCTGAGTGCGTCCGCCTGAGCATTCTGCACTCCTGGTAGATGGGTAGCCGTTATCGTCAGTACTCTGGCCAGCAGCCAGTGCCAGATCGCCTGTGCTTCCTGGGACAGTGTGCGCGATCAAGCCCCCCTGCTTGTTGAGGTAATACATTGTGGTTGTATCGTCCATCTGTACAAGCAAGGAGTTGGTCCGGAAGGACGGATGAAAGGCCTTCAGCGCCAAATGCACAGCTCTGAGTTCCAGAAAATTGTTGTGGTACGTGGATTCCGCCATGAGCCACGTTTCTTGGATCGGTAGATGGTCGGAATGCGCTCCCCAGCCGTGGAGAGAAGCATCTGTGACAATAGTCTGTGTGGGAATGTCCTTGTGGAACGAAACTCCCTTGAGGAGGTTCTCCGCTGAATACCACCATCTCAGGGACTGTTGAGCGTGTAGAGACAGTTAGATCCTGTCGTCCCAGCTCCCTCGTTTCTGGTCCCATTGATTCTCCAGACATTCCTGCACGGTCTCATATGGAGGCGTGCATGTGGTGTGAGGAAGATGCAAGAGGCCATCAACCCCAGAAGAGAAGACACCGTCCTCACTGTCGTTGATGGAACGGACATGAGAGTCTGAGCGTTCCGAAGGATTAATAAGCGTTGCTCCTCCGAAGGAGACACGCTTGCTCTGAGAGTATTCATGGAGGCTACCAAGTACTGCAGGCACTGAACAGGAGTCTGAACGGACTTGGACATGTTGATGTGCAAACCCAGCTGAACGGCCGTCTTGTTGAAGTGCAATTGCGCTTCCTGGAAGGTGGAGGCTTTTATCAGCCAGTCGTCCAGGTATGGATAGACAAACACTTTGTTCTTTCTCAGGTGCGCTGCCACCACTGCCATGCATTTTGAAAAAGTCCTGGGTGCAGACTTCAGACCAAATGGTAGTACGGTGTATTGATAGTGATTGGTGCCGACCATGAAGCGCAGGAACTTCCAGTGTTTCCGTGCAATGGGCACATGGAAGTATGCATCCAGCAGATCTATTGCGCAAAGCCAGTCTCCTCGGTGCAGCTGAGGATAGATCTGGTGCAAGGACAGCATGTGAAATTTCTCCCTGCAAAACCATTTGTTTGTTTGTCGCAAATCCAGAATGGGCTTGAACTCATTTTTGTCCTTTTTGCGTACCAGAAAGAACCTTGAGTATAGACCCTTTCTCCTTTGAGACAGAGGGATGTCTTCTATCGCCCTTTTACTTAACAGGGTATCGGCTTTCGCTTGAAGTTCGCACAGCTGGTATTGCGAACGAACCGGTGGAATAGCTGGAGGAGGGCTGACAAAGCGAAGACTATCCACTGCAAACAATATTCAGCACCCACTTGTCCTGAGTAATTTTTTCTCCACTCTGCCAAGTAATTCTGTATGCTTCCCCCCACCAGAGCGGGTAACTGACGAGGGGGAAGTAACGCCTCAGGGCTTAGCCCCGGCCTGGCCCTTATTCACCGAAGAGGCCTGCTGGCCACCTCTGCCCCTTTGACGTTTCTGGAACGTCTGACGCTGGTATTGCTGTTGTTGCTGCTGCTGTTGGCCAGCTTGACAACCTTGCCCTTGCTGATATCTCTGGGAAGAGTAACGCCTCTGGAAAGGGGGGGGAAGGACTTCCGCTGTTCCTTTGGTTTCTCCAAACCGACAGCTTTTAACATTTCCACTTCCGCCTTCATGTGGGCCATCTCCTCATCCGCATGAATCCCGAAGAGCGTAGATCCAGAAAAGGGGAAGTTAGCAATCCGCTGTTGCGCTTCTAATTTAAGCAATGGCAGGTGCAACCAGGAGTGGCGTCTCAAGTTTATGCCATGGCAGTACCCATGAGCAGCCTGGAGAGAGGTGTCTGCCACCGAGCTGATGACCTGATTCGAGACCTTCATGCCCTCATTCAATATCTCCTGGAAGTCTTCTCTCCTGTCCCTCGGAAGGAGCTCAATGAACTGCTGCAGGGACTCCCACAAGGAATGGTCATACCGACCCAAAAGCACTGAAGCACTCACCGCTTTCATAGAGGTGGCAGCTGTACTGCAGACTTTCCTTCCTGCTGAATCCATTTGGCGGCTCTCCTTATCGGGAGGGACCGTAGACGAAGGAGCCATAGAGTGCTGTTTCTTGGCTGCTGTCACAATGACGGAATCAGTGACAGGATCTGTTCTTAAGAACGCTGGATCTGAATTCGGGGGTCTATACTTTTTCTAAAGTCGAGACGGCGCAGACTTCACCGAGGCCGGCGTCAGAAACAGCTCCATGGCTGGTTCCTCCAGTCCTGGCACCAACGGCAGCAAAGGTCGAGAGAGGTGCCTGCGCTGCAATGTTTCAAAAATCACAGAAGTGGAAGGGATGGGCACAGTCAACGTGATCCCTAACTTTGTTGCCCCTCGCAGCAGCACAACCTGGAAAGTCACAATGTCATCCACTGGCGACAATCTCGTAGGAGGAGAGTCCGACAAAGTGGGAGAGTATCTCCTGTAACTGGAAGAGTCCGTGTACCTGGCCTGGACCTTTCCCTCCGCCGGCGATGACGTGACCTCGTCGATGATTTACGCTCACTGCGAGAGCGATGCCTCCCTCTAAATCTTGACCTTGGCTTTCTGGGCCTTGCAGGAGCCACCGGCCCAGGAGGCTGCGGAAACGGAAGCGGCTGAGCCAGAACCAAAGGTTGCGGTTGTGGAAGTGGAGGAAGAGGAGGAGGAGGAGGAGGTGGTGGAGGAGGAAGTTGCGGAAGAGGACAAGGTGTAGGCGTCCTGGGCCTTTAAGGCGAATAGGTCCTGGAAAAATCAGAGTCCGGTGACCTAAGGACTCTCGTCTTCTTACGAGCAGGCCTCGGGGAGGACGCTCTGGAGGCCGACCTCACTGAGCGCGAGTGCCGGCGCCGCCTCGACTGGGAACTCGCAGATGACGATGACACGCTGACCACCGAGGCACTAGACACCCCTCTGAGCCTCGACTTCCTCCTCGACGTCGACCTCTTTGACTTCTCTCTTCTCGACGTCGATCTTCCGGACGTCAACGAACTCCCCGACGTCGAGCGTCTTCGCCTCGACGACTATCTTTCTCTCCCCGACGTTGATCTTCGTGTCGACGTTGAAGACAAACAGCGGTGTCGTCTCGACGGCGATCGCCTGGCTCTGCATGACTCATCACGACATTGATGGTGTGTCGACGCCGGTGAAGTCCTCGACGTCGACCTCGTACGAGGTCTCGACGTCCTACCCCTCGACGCCAAACGTCAACGTCGCTTCGACCCAGAGCCCTGGATCGACGAGGAGCAGATAGTAGTCATACCTCTCGACTCAGACGCCATCGACGTCGACCGGGACCGGTGCATTTTCTGGGCCTTTTCTTGACTAGGGAGCCCCCCGGAGGCCGATGTACCGGCAGAGGACGATGACAGAGTCCCTCCATGCCCAGAAGTCCCACCTGGTTCTTGATGTCTCCTCTGCTCCAGGCCTGGAGACAAAACTGCTCCCTGTCACGCAGGGTCCTCCTGGAGAAAGAGTGGCAGATATCACAGGAGTCAGGGTCATGGGTAGAAGGGAGACAGAGAATGCACACTCTGTGGGGGTCAGATTTAGCCTTCTTCCTACCACACTCAGGGCACTTGTCGATTAAATCTGGCATTTTGACAGAAAAGAGGTGGTAAAACTGGTCAAAAAAGACAGCAACTGGAAGAGGAAGACCCCATACGTCGAGTGAAACACTCAAAACACTGGAAAAGCTTCAAAAATTGAAGATATACCCAAAAAGGTAGAGCTCAATGCTCCAGGGTCCTGCTAGCAGGAACCGGAAAAAAACTGAAAGTAAAAGGCCTTTGGCTGTGCATCCTGGGATACTGAGGGTCTCTGGAGAGTTCCTTAAAGGCACAGTATCCCTTTTCCAGACACATAATGGCAGCCTATGGGGCTTGTCTGTCCAACCCTTCCTCTCTATCATGACAAAGGATTTTTGTGAAGGGAAGTTTCTCTAGGTGAGAAACTTTACAAAATGTGTAAAATGTAATATTATTTGGCCATCTTTTTCACTTCGAGATGAAGTACTGGCCAATGTAGCCTTGTAGTTTTAGGCTGCATTATTTGTCTTTGATTTTCTCTTAAGTGTCTATGCAGGACTGCAGAAGAAGACAACTTAAGAGACTATTTCGATTGATCCGGGGTCCCCGCACATGGGCTGACTATTCACAAGATTATGACTATAACAGAGATCCCCTACTACAGAACATTCCTCTCGCAGGACAATTTAGAAGAAAAGACAAGCCTAACAAGTGAGTACTTAGGACCAACTCACGGGTCCCAGAAACCAGAAAGAGCGGAGTTTAAGAAGAACCGGCTCCACGAGTCTGTCACATCTAAGAATGCCAGTGGAACGTAAAAATCTCTGCGCTAAAGCAGCGGGGATGTGGAGAAAACTGCTGGGGAATAAGCCAGAAGGTCATAACAACCTACAACAGAGAGGTCCACGGCAACACTCTACTGGGGAAAAACAACCCAGGAGGGGCTGGCACCAAAAGAAAATAGACCAATGACAAAAGCAGGATGCCAGACCATGCGAGGTGGATACCACACAGCATGAAAACTCCACAGGAGCGTACGAAGGCAAAGGCAGATACCTGCCACCAGCCAAAAAGGTCTATTCCATTAAATGGCATGTCTTTGAAGCTCTCTCCCGAATATTATCAGGGAAGCGACTATCACGCATCCAGGCATGACGGCGCAAAGACACCGTCCGTGCAAGAGCACGGCCCACAGAGTTTGTGGTATCCAGGGAGGAGCGTATGGTAAAATGATCCATTTCCTTGCCATGAAGTACAAGACGGAGTAACTCCGGGCGCAGTTCCTCCGGAAGGGCAGGAAGAAGGTTAGCCACGGAGTCCTAGAGTGCAGAGGACGCACGTGCAAACATGCATGGAGTTTTTACAGCACGGATGGCGGCGCTAGAAGAAGCAAAAAGCTGTCTGCCACATGCATCCAGCCACCGGGATTCCCGGGTGAGATGAAACAAAGGCAAAGTGGAGGAGTCTTGCAACCCAAAAGCTTCCTGAAGTACCCTGAGCTGCAGGATGGAGGGACTGACAAAGTGGATCCCCCGGGGCAGGACGGTGCCTTCCTGAGATGGCCCGATCAACCATGGCTCCAGAAGAGGACCGTGCCCATATGTCACGCAGGACTTCCAATAAAGCACCCCCAAGGGGTAGCAAGAGTTTCACTGTAATGGGCTCGAGATGGAGCAGATCCGTTAAGGGATCGGGAATGAGGAGTACCACAGGAGGCTAAAAGCCAAGGATAGCAGCTGCCCTGGCGATAATCGCACGTAGGCGGCCCCCAACTCCGTAATCACCCTAGGAGGGGACAAGAGGCCATCTGTAGGAGACAGTTAGAGGCTAATTCTCCCAGTCGCCATGAAGAGTGGGGCTGGGGAATGACCTGAAGACCATGCCACACTAGGGACCTGCACCAGTGTCTCCAGACCAGGGGAAGCAACAGCATCCGAAAAGGTTGCAGGGG